>NC_046299.1:28123863-28426893 GCF_004115265.2 Rhinolophus ferrumequinum | reverse complement strand
TAGACTGTTTCATTTTAGCAACTTCTGAAGGATAACAATGTAGTAATGAAAATTTGCCACAGTTCCTATTTACATAAGCTTTATATATGTACTGTGTTTCCCCAAAAATAAGACCTAGATGGACACCCTCCACATATCTGCTTCTTGTGCAGCAGAATTGTCTCCTAGTCATGTTTGATTCTGTGATCCTCTATCATGGTCCAGTTTCTTTCTGCCCCACAGATACAATACTGGGCTATGTCCGTTTTTTAAATTACAGTTGACATACGATATTATATCAGTTTCAGGGGTAAAACTCAGTGATCATCATTTATATTCTTTATGATGTGATCACCACAATAAGTCTAGTAACTGTCTGTCACCATACAAGTTACTCTGATAATACTGTTTTTTTCTATGCTGTGCATTACATCCCCGTGACTTTTTTTTAATAACTGGAGGTTTGTACCTCTTATTCCCCTTCACCTTTTTCACCCATCCTGTCATGCCCCTCCTCTCTGGCAACCATCAGTTTGTTCTCTATGTCTGTGACTCTGTTTCTATTTTGTTTTATTTGTTCATTTGTTTTACTTTTTTAGATTTCACATATAAGTAAAACATATGGTATTTATCTTTCTCCAACTTATTTAATTTAGCATAATATTCTCTAGGTCCACCCATGTTGTTACAAATGGCATGATTTTAGTCTTTTTATGGCTGAGTGATATTCCATTTTGTATATGCACCCATCTTCTTTATCCATTCATCTATTGATGGACACTTACCGTGTTTCCCCGAAAATAAAACCTTGCCGGACCATCAGCTCTAATGCGTCTTTTGGAGCAAAAATTAATATAAGATCTGGTATTACTTTAATATAATATAAGACCGGGTATAATATAATATAATATAATATAATACAATATAATAATATAATGTAATATCGCATATAATATAATGTAATATATTATATTAATATAAGACCAGTCTTATATTAATTTTTGCTCCAAAAGACACATTAGAGCTGATGGTCCGGCTAGGTCTTCTTTTTGGGGAAACATGGTAGTTGTTTCCATATCTTGACTATTGTAAATAATGCTGCAATGAACATGAGGGTGCATATATCTTTTCAAATTATTGTTTTTGTTTTCTTCAGAAGTGGAATTGCTGTGTCGATTTAATATTTGTCTTTAGCAATAATTGATTGCTTCATACCATCAACTAAAAGCCAGTTTACTTGACTTGAAATCCCATCAGATAATACGAGGGGCATATTATCTAATGGGAAGATCAAAAGAAGGAGAAAATGAAAAGGAGTCAAGATAATTTCTTGTATCCTATTCCTGAAAAGTTCTGGGAATATGAACATTTTCATATTAACTTATTCTTCCCCGTGGGCCTCTGCTACAGTCGTAGTGATGTATTCTCATAGAAGAACAAATGTATTCAGATAGAAAGGAAAACCACATTTAAGATACCACCCAATCCAGATGTCATTTGCTTCTGTAAGAACTTAGTGCACACTGGAAGATGAATTCACTCTCTGTCATAAATCACTCCTGTGTTTTTCCTGTGCTTTTGAGAACAAGAAAAGAGAAGGCGTTTCTTAATTATTAGCATTACTATTATAGGTGTTTAGGTATGCAAATAACAAAATGAACAGGTAGGGGAAGGATCTTTCTGATTTACAGGCATATCTCAGAGATATTGTGGGTTCGAGTATCACAATAAAACAAGTTGTAACCTTTTGCTGGTGGAGAGTCTTGCCTTCAATTTGTAAAAAAAATGCAACATCAGTGAAGCCCAATAAAATGAGGTGTGCCTGCATTTCCAGTTAGGAGAGTAAAATTTAACCCCTACCCCACTGAATTTCTCTGATAGCTGAGTGCTTTTTTAAAACCTGCATGTGCTGTGGTGAGGTAGAAATGGAAAGGGGGCACTACCAGGTCCTGCTCTGAAGGACTCGGAGACCTTGGTAATGTCCTTTCACCACTCTAGGCCTTAGGTCCGTTCCTCCAATGTGTAATGAGAAGGTACTGTTACATGCTGACTAACATTCTCCTTTCTTCCAGCACTAACATCTATAGGATCTATGACAATTAAGTCCACTGTTACCACATGATTATTTCCCATTGGAAGATTCCTGCCTGGCTGATTCCCAAACAGGCCTTGTAGTTATGCTGTGACTTGTTTAAGTTTGTCCTATTCAGGCTTCCTTATGCTACTGTTAAATGCCCTGTGAATCTTCACTTTTGGTTGTGGTTTGTGGTGCTTCGCTCATCTCTGCTTCCTTCTACCATCTTCACTTTCTCCAGCCGAGATGAGAAGAAAATAGAAACATGCCTGATGTGGGTAGGACCATTCCCAGCTTCGTAGAGAGAACCTCAAAGGTTTCTTAGCTTCTTGTAATGATGGGTCCTTTTGAGGATGAGATGGAATCTGCGACCACTCCCCTCGGAGAAATAAACATGTTCTCCAATTTCTACATAAAATTGCTGGCGTGTTCACAGGCCTTCTGAGGCCCTTGCAAGTATCCCAGGTTAAGAACCTACCTCGAGAATCTGGGTGGCCCAGTTTATCTCTGTGACAGCTCGAGTCCTCAGTTTTCATATCTATAAAATGAGAAAATTAGTCTAAAGCCTCTTTGGCTATAAAAACATGATGATTCCTAACCACAAAACCACTTCCAGAAAATCTAAAGGAAGTTGCAAATGAGGCTCATGTATTGAAGGAACCACTATTCTGACTTTTAGCCGATAAGTTCTAAAGGACTATTTACTTAATTAAATTTCATTAAATAAATATAGATTAATTTTCCCCAACCTCGTGGTTTATATTGACTAGCTTGGACCATGCACTAGAGTACAGATTTGAATTTGCCACTTAATATGTATTTTACGACAACGACTACATGAGTCTAACAAATTAATCAATTTCTATCCATTTGACCTAATGTATTATTGGGAGTATTACAACACGTCAGAAACTGAAAATATGAAATGTGAATGTGGCCTCATGATTAACACTAACAATATTGGCACTTCTTTTATCACTAGCCCTTGCATCCCTGAATAGTCAAAACATTAAATCGATGGAATGTTTCTCGTTTCATTGATCTTATCACCTAAGCTGTTGTTATTTATGCTTTGCTTTCATATCTTAGTTTATCTGGCTTTTCGTCTTAATTTTTCTTACTTTTATCCCCTTTCTGATTCTGTTTTTCTGTAGCAGATGTCCTTACTGTTTCTCCTGCTTCTAACAGTCAGGAAGGTAAAGCCATTCAAACTGGGCATTTTAACTGCATGAATGTCGGCATTCTGTTTCCAATTTATTAGGCCTGATTAGCATGAAGTTGTGATGCTTATATGAATAAAAATTTAATAAAATGACTGATCTCATTCACGTCTCAGCACCCTGCATGGCCCTGCTTTGCTATAAGGATATTTTGGTCTAAGCATCTGTGGTCTGATGAGATAGGAAATCCTGGGTGAGAAATGAGCTTTCTTGTTTTTCATTTTAAAAGCATATAATTATGACATACCTCTAACACCTTTAAGGTCATTTTGAGTAGAAATACCAAAACAAAAGTATAAAATTATCTCTCATACTTTAGCTATTTTTAGATATATTTTAATTCCTATCCCTAAGATTTCCACTTAACACATTGACAAACAATTAGGAAAACTTGATTTTCCAATTAAGTATAATTGTGAAAACTACATTGCAAATAACAATGTCTTTTTTCTTCTGGTTTTGACATTTCTAGAGGTAAAAGAAGCTAACAGCTTCATTTTAAAGTGACAGTGATCAAATCCTGTATATACCATCTAGAAGTGCTTCAACCACTAAATCCTTCCCAAACTTGTGTGCTAAGAGCTTCTTGACGCAGGGTATCTTCCATAACGTGTGCACAGTTCCAGTAATCTGTATGAAAATGAGCCTTCTCGTTTAGATTATGTCTGTATGGTACCAAAACTACTGACAAATTAATCCATTCAATAAAAAAATAAACCTATTATTTAACAAATTTAAAAATTATACTTCAAGCCATAATTTTGGTAACATGTAGCCAGCCTCAGTTTTACAGATAAGCGCAAGCATCTGGATAGCCTTGCAATGATGTAGACGTAGCCCTTAAGTGAAGCATTTGGTTCTTGTTCGCTGAAGCCTGCCAACTCATTTTCAGACAACATTCTAGAAGACAGACCTGAAAATAAATCATGTAATGACAAGCTTCAGTTTGAGTATAATGAAGAAATCCCCAAGAGGATAAAGAAAGCAGATAACTCTGCTTGCAACAAAGGAAAGGTGGGTGAATGGTTTCTGTTAAATTCCACTTGGACCATGGTACGCTCATCAGTTTCAGGTGGGATTTCCCTCCCTCCCTATCCCTTCCCTTCACCTTTCCGCTCACTTTCCCTTAGATGCCAAAGCCCACATGGTGATGCTATGGGACACCCACCTGCCATTTGTAGAAGGTTAGTCATTGATTCATCCAACCAATACATACTAAAGGTGTACTGTGTTGCAGGCACAGAGGTGGCACAGAAGGTGGTTAGAGATGGAGACAAACCTGTAAATAGTGCTTGTAGATAAGAACAAAGAGCAGTGATTACACAGTGTTATCAGAGCATCTGGGAAGAGGATGTTGGAGAAGGAAGATTTGGCCAAGCCAACAAACACGGCATACAGGCCAAGAGGACATCCTGGTACATTCAAGGAATTGCTAGGAGTTTTAAAGGTGCCTGGGAATCATCAAAAAGGTTAACGGGGACCAGATTGTGAAGTGTTAACAGAGGTTTGACAATAGAAAGATAGAAAGATAAATGAGATAGATACCCAGACCCTACCCACAAGTGCCTCACAGTATGTAGATTCTGAGCAAATCTGTAGACATAATTGCAGTGATATTGGTGGATAACAGAAGAATAAAATATGTGAAAAACGTAATCCACAGAAGATATATACTCAATTATCTATTTATTCAACGAATGTGCATTGACTGTTCCACGTTTATGACACTGGACTATGCCCCATGAGTTAGCCTCATCCCTTACTCTCAGAAAGCTTTTACTCTAGGAAGGGATAAATGTGGAGCAATATGAAACACACTGGTGACATGAGAAAGGAACAGATAAAGAGCTTCAGAGTGGTATATGCCTTCCATGTCAACTCGTATCATTTTTTTCCTTGGCAGGTTTACGACATGGAACTGGGAGAAGAATTTTATCTTCCTCAGAATAAAAAGGAAAGCAGACAGATTGCCCCAGAGCTTTCTGACCTTGTCATCTATTGCCAAGCAGTAAAATTCCCAGGTAAGAGTAGGCAATGTTGTCTACAACATTTAAAGATACCAAAAGATAAAATATGCTATTTATTTAACCGGACATTGGGAATACTCTCAAAATAACGAAACTGTATCCCAAAATCAGTTCCAATACCTCCTATTTATTTATTTATTTATTATTTGCTTTGAGGCTCATGAGCAAAATACCATAAAAATGTTTATATTCCAGATCATAGTATGTCTTTTTATAATAGTTCGTAATGATAGTTATTATATTCATAATATATAATAGCTAAAATGTATGAAGCATTTAAGCACTAAGATTTGTGTAACTATTTTACATACATCATCTTATTGACTTCATAATAATTCTATGAGCTGGTGGATTTATCCCTATTTTTAAATAAAATCTGAGACAGATGAAGTAATTGGCCTGAGGTTTCAGAGTGTATTAGTTAAGACTCTTTTGCTTGAAAGTGGCAGAAATTGACTTAAGCAAAGAAGAAATGTATTGGCTCATGTATTGAAAAATAAAGGGATACAACTTCAGGTACAGCTTGTTCCAGGTCTTTCTCATTCCCCATTTCTCACTCTGCCTCCACTGTGTTGGCCCTGTTCCCTTTGTGATTGCAAGGCAGCTACAGCAGGTATTTCCACATTCAGCTTCAGTGTAAGAGTCTCTTCCAAAACTTTCAGCAGTTACTGTTTTTCATTGGGTCCTTTGCTCGTCCCTGAACCAATCACTACGGCCAAGGTCATGCAGTGTTCTGACAGTCTAGGACCTGTATCACATGCCCTATCCCTGAGCTGGGTAGCGAGACTCCACCCATACCACAAGGACCAAGGACGTGGTTTCAGTGGGAGAAAAGGTTTCCCCAATTGGCCATTTCTAGAAGTACAGTAAACTTATGCTGATAACAGCACTTCCTCTCCCCCAAAAAATGTGCATTTCAGTTAATAAAAGGTAGAACTATGATTGTGAAGCCTGTCTATCTCCACTGTGTTACACTGCCTCCCTTGTTAGGGTATGCCATCAGTGAGCTCACCCAATTCTATGTCCCACAAATGGGGCAGCAGGAGGTATAAGGCAAATAAGAAAGTTCATAAATGTATGGAAAACAGAAAAATTCATCTCCTTATACTAAGAAAAGGGATTCCCTTGCACAAGATGTCCGAGAACAGAAAAACAGCTGGAATTAGGGGATTGTCTAAATGTTAGTAAACAGGGTATATAAACTTGGCCTGGAAAGGAAGTTAAAATGCCGATCCTCATTGTTCTCAGGAGGGTCAGAAATGCAGATCCTGGCTTCCAGAGATGTATCTTAAGCACCAGTTCTCACACTCTGCCCTGAAAATGGGCAGAGAGGTACTGGGCTCTTTATAAATTAGGTAACAGTGGTCTTTTTACACACAGGGTTGTGGGGGAATAATAGATAGAACTTTCTCCATTTTAAGCTTTCTCCCATGAACTGTTTGGAATGTTTGGCAGCTGTTACTGCTTATCCACTAACAAATTCTACTGAGGAGGACATGAATAAATAAGTGACAAGCATTTCAAAGAAATGCAGAAATCTAGCCATTTAGGTTTTGTTTCACAGCATGACTTTCCATCACATAAGTATAATATGATCATATTTACGGCTGATGAAATTGTTTTTATGATGAGGTAAAATCTTTGTCTTGTCAAAGAGCTTTGTGACCTGCATGTCCTTCGTCTCGGGAACCAGTTTGAGGGCCACTTCATTCAGGAATCACACTCACTACATCTCTTGTTCTTTATAAATTCAGCTGACACTACATCCAAACCATTCTGCAGGCTTTGTCTTTTCTTCTCAAGCACTTACAAATAAAGATCACAAATTGCCAAAGATATTTGAAGTCACTGTGAAAGATAAAGTTTCTGTCCCAATAGAGAATTGTGGAAGAATGAAAAGGTCACTTAGTGCAGCTTCTGACTTGAGGCACAAGCTAAGCATGGGATTGTTTGGCTTATTTTTAAATTCCCAAGTATGCTGTATTTTCACAAGTGTTTATGTAGCATGCATTTTTTATAGGTATACTATATTTTTTTTTTTTTAGTAATTGAAGTTTTGTACATTTTTCTTTCCCCAAATTTATTTCCTCTCTCAAAATAACTAAATTGTGTTGCCAGAATCATTGTTATAATACCCTCTAAATATTTATTGTAATTATGATTTGTTTTGATGCTCATGAGGAAAAATACCACAAAATAATGCATTTTGCTACACCAGTGATTTTAATTTTGCTGCATTATCCATTTCAATGTCACAAGTCCCTTCCAAGGAGCCATATGCAAAAAAAAAAAAAAAAAAAAAATCTTTAGAGCAGTGAGTGACAATTATGTGTTACGACCTTCCCCAAAAGTAACTTCCCCAAGATCACAACCCACTTCAGTGGCAGGACTCGACTCCTCGGTGACCTTGACTAGGACAGTTATATGACTTCCCTGCACTTCAGATTCCTTATCTGTGAAAGAGATAACAGTCCTACCTTGCAGGGTTGTTGTAAAAATATAGCACTAAAGTATATAATGTGATTAGCATACTGTCTGCAAAATCGTTGGCTTGGTGGAAATTGTGGTTGTGGCCATTATTATTGGTCAGTGACCCAACAGGGCAGATGAAAGCCCTTTGTTGCTCCTTCCATTACTTCTCTGGCTCTCCAGATTTCTCCCCTTTCTTGATCACCCAGCCCTTGTTCTTCCTTCCTCACCCCACCCCAAGAGAACAACCAGGCTCTTCACAGAAGGGCCCACATAACCTGGGGGATATCAGCACGTGCCAGGATATGTACAAAACCCCCGGAATGAACACAGCACCTCATTCTGGCCCCTCATCAGTTTTACCCGGGACAAAATCCCGTTACATCGTTGCGTAGAGGGCAAAATGCACACAAAATTTTAAGGTAAAGCATAAGCACTCACTAGTCCAAGTTTCTGCATCTTTGCAGTTACAGATACATCAGAGAGAAAAAAATTTAGAAGTCCCATAGCTGCTATGAATTGAGCACTTTCTCTGAACAAGACGCTCTACTAAGCATGTACATATACATTATCTCCTTTCATCCTAACCACAGCCCCTTTACAGATGAAGGCATGGTGCAGAGAAGTTAAGTAACTTGTGTGAGGTCACGTCGCTAGGAACTGGGTTTACACACCAAAGTCTACACTCTTATTCAACACTCCTTTATCCTGTCTTCTCTAATGATGTCCTTGGAAGGTGTATTCTCATCTCAGAGAGGACCTCCAGAATGCTGCTTCAGCTGAAGGAATTACTCTCTATTGGTATAATTGTAGACAGTGGAAACAGTTTGGAGGCAACTCTGGCTTTCTTGGTGCCTTGAAATCACTCTTCCTGCCCTGCATCCGGGTCTGCATGGGGTGCATTCATTTCCTCATTCAGCGAATATCTATTAAGTTGCTCCTGTGCACCAGGCACTGCACCAGACAGGAAGGATCCAGGGAGCAGTTGGACCAGGAGTGAGAAAGAGAAGCCATGAAGATCCTTATCACCATCATATGTTTCCTATTTAATCCTCAGACCAACCCTGTCAGCTCTTATTATTATGCCGGTTCTGTAGCTGAGAAAACTGAAGAACAAAGAAGGCAGCTGTTAAGTCAAAGCTCATACTGGCAGGAATTGAACCTGGACGATGTGACTCTAAAACTCAAGCCACTCTTTCATCTCTCCAAATAGAGTACTTAGGTCCTGATAATTGCATACTGACGGGAGCACTTTCTTCTCGTGCAGTTTTTCAAAATCCTTCTGGTACACAATCCAGTGGGGGAGGCTGTGGTTTTGCGGTCATTCTGTAATAATCATGCAGCTCTTGTCACATTTGCCTACAGAGATAAAAACTTTGCTATAATTGTCTACAATACTATTATTAACAGTGCTAAAAATGCTAGTAGGTTTTCTGTACTGGGTTACAAAGGAGTAATAGGACTTCAAAATAAACATTAATGGGGATGGAAAATGTTGAGTTCCCTTGCTTGTAGTTTTTGGCTTATTTATTTTCATTTTATGGGAACAGGCCTGTCAACTCTCAATGCATCTGGCTCTAGCAGAGGAAAAGAAAGGAAAAGCAGGAAGTCCATTTTTGGCAACAATCCGGGCAGAATGAGCCCTGGGGAGACAGCATCATTTAACAAGACATCTGGAAAAAGTAAAGTCACCTTCTTACAATATCTTAGCCTGACTCTGCATGCTGGATGATTTTGCTATTTTACTGTCTAAGCACTTCCCTTGCACTTTTCAATTTTTTTATTTTCATGAATGTGTATATTATCTAAGTGTGGTATCAATATTTTTAAATTATTAAAAATATTACATTTACATTTTTAACTTCCTAAAAAATAGTATTTTGCTGAAGATGTTCTAACAGTGTTTGCCTCAAAAGAAAGAAATTGGAACCACCTTGGAACATTCTAGTGGTTCTTGGAACTGCTCGCTTCACCATTATAATTCCAGAAGATATATCCATTTTATTTCTAATTACTTTTTATGATAAAAGTAATAAATTCTCATAGTTAAAAACTCAAACAATACAGGGTATTATTAAAATTCCTTTCCACTCTCAATGGCCCAGTTCTACTCCCCAGAGGTAACCACTGTTAAGTTTATGGTGTTTTGTTCAAGAAAATAAGATCCTTTTTAAGATGATCCAAATGGGATAAAACTGAACATACTTGTGTAACTTGTATATTGCTGTAACTTTTCACATTGCTTTCTGTACATTTATCTACCTTATTCTCATCAATACCTCTGTGGCTTTCCATTGTGTGTATGCACTGTCATTTATATAACTACTTCCTGGTAGAACATTTGGGTTGTTTCCTGGGGGTTTTTTTGTTGCTTTCTTTTTTTCTTTTCTTTCCCTTTTTTTTCTTTTTGCTATTAAAAAAACGATGCTAGTGGGAACACCTTTGTACATATATTTTGTTTTTGTGCAAATGAGAACAGGAGGTTCTGAGGCAAAGGACTTTCAGGCTTTTCATTTAAAACTAGTGTTTCTACACTCATTTTAAAGCTTAGTAGCTATCATTTTGTTTCAAGGTGGTAGACTAACTCACAAGTAACACTCAAGATCTATTCAGATGTGTTATGTGGTTATACTTGTTTACTGGGATGTTATTCAGGTTTATCGTTCTAAAATATTTCAAATTTTCTGCACTAATCTGAGGCTAATCTTTTGGGGGGGTTTAGGTTCCTTTGAAGGAATGCGACAGGCCTGGGAGGAATCTTCCCCCCTCAGCCCAACCACGTCCCTCAGCGCTATCATTAGAACTCCCAAGTGTTACCATATCTCATCGCTGAATGAAAATGCCGCCAAACGTCTGTGTCGCAGGTATTCTCAGAAACTGATCCAGCACACCGCCTGTCAGCTGCTGAGGACGTACCCAGCTGCCACCCGCATTGACTCATCCAACCCCAACCCCCTCATGTTCTGGCTGCATGGGATTCAGCTTGTGGCACTCAACTACCAGACAGATGGTAATGGGCCTACTGCACGCACCAGCGTGCCTCCTCACCTTTCTCCTTTGCATCTTCTATTTCAGTAAACGTAGTTAGTTCCACAAATAACACTTTTGTTGAAAGGGGCAAGATTCCAGACTGGGGCATACCATCCATATGTAAGAGTAAAACTACAGACGACAGAAAACAAGGGAATTGGATAGTGAATTGTGCCCTTGATGTTTCAGAGCGAAAGCGACAGAAAAGAACATTGAAGGGGCCCCTAATAATCTCCTGTTCCTACCTCCTTTTGTAAGCACTTTTTAAACCTAAGATTGATCTTGTGTGTCTTTAAACATGACACTGTTTAGGATTGTGTCCAATTTGTTTTCAAAGATCTTTTGGGGTAGAGAGTTCCTAACACCCCCGTAGTAAGCTGTCTTGCTAAGCTGTTCTTCTTTGTGGTCAATAAGTAGGTGTCGCTCCAAATGCATTGCAAGTTAAAACTATTTTAGCTTCTTCTCATCCCTTTGAGATCGAAATGGAGAATAATGGTCATTGCTCTAAGAGTAGCTCCGTAACACAAAGAAAGCAAGTATGTGAATGACATGAACAGAGAAAGTAGTGTTTGTGTTTCTCCACTGTCGTCAAGACTCTCGTAACAGGGATAACTGATGAAGCCTGAAAGTCCAGAATAAAAGCTACCATACATTATACACTCATTGTGCACCAGGTACTGTGCTAAATTCTTGACCCCTATTATCTCATTTACTCTTTGCGACAGCCCTAAGTGGTCAGTACCTTTATCATCTCCAGTCCTCAGACGAGCAAACCAAGGCACAGAGCAATTAACTTGTTCAAGGTCACAGAATGATTTATAATAATAAATTCAAGGACTGTGGGAATTTGGAAGATGAAGTATTTTGTTTCCACTTGGTTATGGGGGCAGGAAAGGAGCTGCAGAAGATTAAAAAATAAAGAGTAGATGAGGAATGTTTCTTCGAAGCTCATTCAAAACCAGTCTTTGCTTTGAACACTCAAGCAGCCTTCTCATTCCTCTCTAGTGAACTGAATCAGACCCTAAGTAACTGTACTGACCCGTCAACCACAGCATAGCCCTGGCTCAGCCAAGGTCAAACCACACCTTTAGCTCCAGGACCAGCTAGCCTCCTGGCACTGGCATAACAGTGCGCGTTTGTGCCTGACTGCAGATGTATTTTCTTTTTTTTTGCCCTTGTAATATTTGCTTCTTTCAATTGAAATTGAATAAGACAATGCAGGTGAAGAACCATACTTAGCATAGTACCTGGCACATAGAAAGCATTCCACAAATGTTAACTATCATTAAGTGTTTCTGATAAGTTATAAAAACAGTGTGCTTTGGACTTACACGTGGAAATAATAGTGAAATATTTTCAAAGTTGTAAAAATTTCTTTTCAGTCTTCCCCAAGTGGCTTGTGGGCTCACATCTCTGGCCCTGTCTGTAGCCTTATGTCCACTGGCGCCCTTCGTTATTATGATTCTGAAATATTTTAAGTAAACTGAAATGACTAGAAAAGTGATTTTTCTCAAGGAAATGGAAATGCATTTGGTTTTGGATGCACCCTTTCTCCTGAAGTGCCAAGGCTGGGGCAGACACACTGGCTCCACCGATGGCAGAAAGAGCCACAGGTGAAGGGGCTATGGGAAGTGCCCCTCCTTTGGGCCACCCTGCAGTCCAGAAGCAAACACTGAGGCTGCAGCTCGACCTTCACTCACCCTCGAAGGCACTGCCTTTCTCCTGAATCAGGTCCGGAGTGCATGTTCGAGCGGCCCCTCTCAGCGGAGGCAAATGGCTGTGTTGATGGTTCATCCTCAAGCTTCTCTACACAATCTTCTAACCCAGGAAAGAGTGCTGCCATAAGACCTCTCTTGATTCAATGCAGCAGGCAATGATTAAACATCTCCCCATGTGGAGCAAGCACAAGCTACATGCAGCTCCCTCACGTTCATCTGCATAAATGGTCTTCATTTCTGTGAACTGAGGGATAGAGCCTGGTCAATACCTTGCACACAGTAGATGCTCAATAAATGTGCTCTGCACTGAGTTGAACAGATTGTCCCTGTCAGTCCTACTGTAACCTGCACCTGTGGTTCTTGATTTTTGGTTCAGATCTTTTCTAGGTACTTTGCTACGGATTGCAAGTCCAAGTAGACAGATAAGAGTTCACAGTGGAATCATTATGTTTTAATTTTTGCAAAGAAAACTTAGGGAGTGCTTGATTTTCCATGAACTATCCCAACCAAATAACAGAGAACCCCCTCCCAGTGTCCCTCTAGCTTCCAAATATGTTCCATGGATCATCTTGAAATTCACTTCCTGAATTTCAGGGTACCCTGATGCCCCAAAGGGGTGTCCCTGGACTTAGAGCATCCCTTCCCAGGATTTCTAATGGCTCTATCAACTACAAGAAAATTTGCAGCAATCTAGAACCAGGAATAGCCCAGGTCTACACTCAATGAAAACCAACTCTTGAGTTCAGAAACCGACTTGAGCCTCGTGTGCAAACCTGGTTATTGCCGGCAGCAGTTCCTCAAAGTGTTTTCCACCTGGGACAGAACAATTCCACCTCCTGTCCCAGGACCTACAAGTGTGTAGACAGGCAGCCCCAGTCAAAAGAAAGCTTCTATTATTTATCATGCTCTCTTGAATGATGGTTAAACTCTTTAGGATGACTTTTCCAGCCCCAAAATATAGGGATAATTATTAAAGGAATGGTGTCTACTTAATATAGGGTTTTAAAATAAATAGGAGACCATAAAGGTAATAATAAGCGTGGTCTGCCATCACATGCATCGACTGAGAGGAGTGATTGGGTTACGTGGACTCATGCACACTTTTTCACTTGGTTTAAATGGGGTTTAAAACTGTAGCCGCAGATGCAGTTCTGCGACCACCCCTAGGGCACAGTAGGAGGGCTAGATTTGAGGTCCCACCTTTATTCCAAACTGAGCAGCTTCAGTTGGATCTGTTTTACATATTGGATCACCAAATGAGATTGTAGTTAATTAAGAAAAAGTGCATTAAAGTTTTGGAAAGCTACAAGGATAGTCACAGAGCTAATGAAATCAGACTTCAAACCCAAATGGGTGCTGGCAACTAATCATAATTTAATAGCTACTGTTTATTGGAGACTTTCTGTGTGCCAAATGCTGGGGTAGGGACTTTCACACATTATCTCACTTATCTTTATGACAGCCCTATGAGATGTACATTATATGGCTCGGTAGTTAAGACTTGGAACTATGAGTCAGGGTGTCTGGGTTCAAACCCTAGCCTCCATCACTTACCAACTGTGTACTTTGGGCTCTTTCACTTCTTGTGCCTCAGTTTCCTCATCTATAAAAATGAGACTACCACATGGGTTATTGGAAAGCACTAAGTACCCATGGTCAGAAGCCTGGTACATAGTAAGAGCACAGTTAAGTGTGAGCTGCTATAAATTTCTAGAAATATGTATATCCATTTCACATTTTCCAACTCTGCGTGAACTAGTCGGCTTCACTCTCTTAGCCACCCTAGCCCATGTTTGTTTCTCTGTCACAGAGTGGCCTGGGAAGAGAATTTTCTCTGACTGCAGGCAACAACTGGCCTCAGTGAATCAGTCACATTGAGACTGGAAGGGGCCTGAAAGATGGGGTCCAGAGCACTGGTTTTATAAATAAGGAGACCGGGGCCCAAGGAACTTTCATATGTCTAAGGCATCTTCCCCAAAGAATTCCAGCACACGATCCTGGCCAACCCCATATACGTGGAAAAATGTTACACACGAGACAAATGGAGGCCAACTTCTTATTACTCCGTGGTGCTTACCACACGTCTCTTTGATGTTGGTCCATGTAACAAAGTTCACTCAGCACATGGAAGGAATCTATCAGAGGGAACATTTATCAGGTGTGTCTTATAAACTTTTTGCTCATTTGGGCAACTTCATACAGACTTGCGCCATCAGATGAGCATTTGAGTGTGTAAGGGCCCGAAACAGTGCAGAAATGCAGTTGTTCATCAAAGAACGGTGCCAAGTCAAATCTGGCCACAAAAGACTGGAAGCCTTTGTGAGGGTTCCCAGAGTTTGTACTTGAGGGGATTGTGAACATGATGTGAATCACATGTGATATTGTTTTGTTTTGTGTGTTTTGTTTTTCATATTTATGATTAAAAAAAGAGGTAAGTATTGTAATTTATGGGTTGAAATTGAGATTTCAAGGAAAGATATGTTTTTCTGGCTATCCTCCCAGTCTTTCTTGGACTATTAAGATTTTATCTTATATTTGAAAAAGCAAGAATTGGTCAAATGATTATCTGCATGGTTTGGTGTTTGGGGATAAGAAAATTCCATTACTATTCCTTTCTAAAACTCAGTATAAAATGAGGTATTTCAAAGGTTGTTTTTTTTGATGTTTTCTGTTTGGTTGGTTGATGGGCTTTCTTTTTTTTTTTTTTTTTTTTTTTTTTTTTTTTTTTTTTTGATGGATGTTGTAAGTTTTTATTTGCAAAAGGAGTTTTTAAGTGGCAAAACCTGGGTTGGAGTGAGAATACTGAGATTATCCCATACACAGAGCGCTCTGTGAAGACAGGGATTTTGTGTCTTGTGATTAGCGGTATCTCTGATGTCTAACACAGCCTGGCACATACAGCCACTCGGTCAGTTACGGAATGAATGGATAGTCATCTCTTCTTCATGCTGAAGCTTAGGGACAACCGATACAAAGTTCCTTTAAACTTTAAATCTATAAAGTGACACTGCGACAAAGAAACAAGCTACACTGATTTGTTTTGCAGATCTCCCTTTACACTTAAATGCTGCCATGTTTGAGGCCAACGGTGGCTGTGGTTATGTTTTGAAACCCCCAGTGCTGTGGGACAAGAGCTGTCCCATGTATCAGAAGTTTTCTCCTTTGGAAAGAGACCTGGACAACATGGAACCTGCCATTTACTCTTTAACTGTAAGTGTAGCCCCTGTTGTCAGAAGATAGCAAGGTGCTTAAGCACCTTCCTGAATATGAACTGCTTTTGAATTCAAGGCATTACAAAGTTCACGTCACAGTTTTTTTCGTGCAGGTTTAGTTCCCAAAAGGATTTATCTCTTAAAAGCAGGGCTATGGTTTAGGTATGCTGTCAACAGGCACTATATTTGCCAGTGCCCAGTAGGTGAGGTTATGAGCTCCCTTCTTCACTTTCCTACTGAAGGTGGTAATTCTCTCTTCCAGGGCCCTCATCGTCACTCTGAGTGCCTCCCATACACATTGAGCTCCTGGTTAGAGCAGGTCATCTTAAACTCTAACAAGTTCTTATAAGATCAAGCAGTCACCAATATACTATTACGATTAAATATCTTGCTTTCCCCCTTACAGTTCAAACTTCATCATTCATGGGCCTTTCCTTAGGCCTTTTATTGCCTAATTCACTAAATGTCAAAACTCCACAGACTGCCCTTAACAACAGCAGCTGATAGCTCATCACTCAACTGTATTTCCCCATTCTTTTGCTCCGTCTTAGTGAACAGAGAAAATGACCACCGGATGGGTGATAGGAAAGCGGGATGAAGTCATCACTCTGTCCATTGTTAGAAAGTGTCCATTTTCCTTCTGAAGGAAGAATGCCAAGCAGCCTCTGCTCACAACACCAGAAACCCCGGAGTGAACCCCACTCACAGACTTTCCTACCACCCCAACTGCTTTTCTCTCTCCCTCAGGGTGGGGCAGTAACCCCTCTTCTATTGACCATTTTAGCTAGACTCGAGTAGTTTCATCAGTTTACAGAAGGCTATGAATTAATTTTTAACATTCCCTGTGACTTGCTCCAAAACTAAACTATTCAAAAAAAATGATTTTGAAGTTATAAAATATACACCTAAAACATTTTGAACAGAATGCTTGTAACAGATTTGTGGTTACCTTTGCATAGGGTCTCCTCTTCTCTCGCCTTCTTAAGAAACTTAATTTCATCTTAATTGCTTGGTTTTTGAAGAAAGTTGCACACTTCGTTAAAGTTAAAAAGTGAGAGGAGAATGCTATTGACAAAAAAGCTTTCCCCATGATTCCAGTCTCATGATTACCTGGTTACAATAATTTTATTAGCATCTTTGTTAATCATTTACCTCATCCATTCCAGAGTGTTCTTTGGCTTTCTTTGCGGAGGGAAGCAGTAAGGTGCAGAGGTTGTCTGTTTCTTTTTTCATCTTCAGCACCATTCATCCTTGTTTCCTCCCTCAGATCGTCTCTGGTCAAAACGTGTGCCCGAGTAACAGCACGGGAAGCCCGTGTATTGAAGTGGACGTCCTGGGAATGCCCCTGGACAGCTGCCATTTCCGCACGAAGCCCATCCACCGAAATACTCTGAACCCCATGTGGAACGAACAGTTTCTGTTCCGGGTTCACTTGGAAGATCTCATATTTCTTCGTTTTGCAGTTGTGGAAAACAACAGCTCGGCGGTCACTGCTCAGAGAATCATTCCACTCAAGGCTTTAAAGCGAGGTAGAAGAGCATGGTCCTGATGTTAATAGTCATTGTAGCTAAGTGATGGATGCCCAACTCTTCTCTCTGCTTTTGTGTATGTTTGAAATTTTCACATTAAAAAGTTAAAAGAAGAGGCAGGAAGAAATAATGCAAATTTGGACACCGTTGAACCTATCTCAAAAGAGATTTTTCTGTTACATTATCCTAAAATCTGAGGTATTGACAACATTCCTTATGAAGTCTGGCCTGTCCCAGCGCTGCTGACGTTGGCTGTCATTCCCTCACATCCCTTCCCAAATAGCACCCACTGCACTCCTGGCATTTTTAAAGCAGAGATTGAAGTGAGGAGAGCAAACCAAGAGGAGGGAGGGTTGGGGTATGGGAAGAGGACCAAGGCTGGAATCAGTACCTGGCGGAAGTTCAGTGTCAGAAGCCTGGGTCAATGCTGGGGGCAGAGCAGGGAGGATGGAGAATCCCCAGCAGAGGCCAGAGCTGTTGGCTTTGCTGTGACCCCCCCGGAACTTCCGCTTGTCACACCTGTCCAGGCTGTTCTGCTCGTCCTCTCAAACCTTGGTGTGCACAGGAGTCGCCTGGGGCTCTTGGTAATAAAATGCAGATTCTGATGCTGTAGTTCTGGAATGGGGCTTGAGATTCTGCATTTCTGACAAGCTCCCAGGGATGCTGGCCTGCTGGTCTGCTTGGAATACCACAGTTCTAGTATATACTTCCTCCCATAGCCACACTCAACTGCCAACCACTGACCTCCACAAACACGTTAGACCGTCTCCAATCTTTTGTTCTTCTCCTGTTTCTCGTCTCCATCGTGCAAGTAGCACATGGTCCCTGGATTAGTCAGCTCGGGCTGCCATAACAAAGTACCACAGACTGGGTGGTTTCAACAACAGAAATTTATTTTCTCACAGTTCTGGAGGCTAGTAGTCTAGAGACACATTACCTACCACTAAGTGGCCCAAGCCTGTCCCCAGGGGTTGCACTCTCCCGGTGACACTGCCTGCCCACCGTCAGGTCTTGTTTCTACCTGTGGTTCCTGGACCCCCTGGGCCATCCTCCTGGCAGAGCTCTGCAGTGCACGGCTAACAGGCTTCTCCCCATTCTGCGTTACTGCAGGGTACCGGCACCTTCAGCTGCGAAGCCTCCACAATGAAGTCCTGGAAATCTCCAGTTTATTCATCAACAGCAGAAGGATGGAAGAAAGTTCCTCAGGCAGGACTATGCCGGCCTCTGTGGTAATTAAGTTTTGTTTCACTCAGCAGATTGGCAGGGATTGCTATGCTGGAGGTAGGCTTTCTCGCAGTCCAGGAAAGTGATAATTAGCTCGCAATGGAAATAATAACGCTAATGGCTGACACTCGGCACTTGGTAAGTGTGTTACATATACACTAGTTCACTTAATCCTCTGGATAACAAAAGAGCGATTAGTATCATCTCCATTGTACAGGTGAGCAAGGCGAGAGCGGAGTACCTCTGAGGTCACACAGATATAAACCCCAAGTTCATCTAGTGCCAAAGCCCATGCTTTTAACAAGTACATTATAGTGCCTGCCAGAGAAGTGCGCCAAAAATAACAATGTGGGGAAGAGGCAAATTAAGCAAACCTGCTAGGAAGTATTCAATACTTCTAGAAACTTTCAGCTGGACCCGGAAAATCCTTGGCTTCTTCAGACATCACAGGCAAGCGGGGTGGGCTGTGCCACCAGGTGCTGCTGGTGATACGGAACAGGTACCCTGGCACTTGGGGAGATGCAGAATCTGCGCTCTTGGGGACAGGAGAGGAACCCCACAAAAAGTGGCACCATTGCCACGTGTTTTAACACGTGCCCCAGGAAGGTTCATGCTCAGTGAAGTTCGAGAACCTAAGACTAGTGTTCACCCAGTAGAGTAAGTTTGTGTACTTGAACAAGCAACACTGCTTTAATTGACTGGTGTCATGCGGGGTCTCTGGTCCCGCTCCCCACGTAAGAACACAGGACATGGTGAGGCCAAACAGGAACACCCACGGAGTCATAGGTAGGGGAGTCATAACACTATAGTCTCGCTGGCGGCTGGGTTGGAGACACAGGAAGGAGGATCCACTTTTCTCTGCCAACCAACCTCCCTTGCTAACTGCAATCCTCACTTGCTAGCTCAGCCACCATCTTCTTGCTAGCCCCCATTTGCTGCTAGCGTAGCCATGGCAGTTATATTAGTGGCCAGTGGCTCACTGGTTACAGCTTGACGGCCAACTAGCCACAGCTGATGGCCATCCAATCACAGTTGATGGCCATTTACTACCCGAGTGAGCACCTTTCCACATGAGGGTGAGAGCCTGGAAACTGCACTCCTGACTCTGTCCCCACACTGGTTAATTCCATTCTGCTTGCTCTTTAAAGATGAATTAAAAGGGTGTCCATCAATTGCCTCTTTACATGTTTAATAATCTGATCACTGTCATATCAATCTTATACTTCAACATAGTCCTACCAACCCTTGGAAAGGTACCTTATATGCTCACAATGAACACTGCCACTTGCAAATAGCCCTGCTTTCTTCTCTCCTTCTCTTTCCCTCACCTTGTCAGCTTCCTCTCTCTGTCCCCGACCTTGTTTTCTTTGCTTCTCCTCCTTTTCCCTTCAAGGTATGGCCAAGGTTGAGAGCAGCACTTTGGCCAAAGTGGAGGGAGGTATTGCGTCGGTCGTGTGCAGAGGAAACAGGAGCAGGGCTGCCTGGTACCTAAGAGCAAGAATCAGGGGCTTTCAGAAAGGCAAGGCCGGGCTTGCTGCCCGACTCTGGGTTGGCTGCCCTCAATGCCTATGAGAGCGGAGGATTCCACGCTGCTGTGAGTGAACTGTTGTTCCTTACAGTGCGTCAGACACTGAATGTGTGGTGTCTTTTCCAGCGTTACTTCTCCAGCTCTCTGACACCAGCTGGCTGTCATACCTTTCAGTTCAATTTGGACACTGTCCACCTGGAGTTAGCATGAGATCCCACAGGGTAAGGGCTCAGTCCCAGAAGACAACTCACATTTCAGCTGCTACTCAGAAGTCCCAGGTTGTCACTGGTACTTCTGACCTACTTCTGAGCTATAAATTCAAGAGACTCCCACAACCCCCTCCTCAGCTTCAGTAATTTGCTAGAATGGCTCACAGATGTCAGGAAAGTGCTTTACTTGCCAGACTATGTTATTTGTCATCTTACCATCCAAAATTCTAGCCCAGTGCCCTAAAGACAGGTGAAACTCAATAGACACTGTTGAATGTCAGTTCATAAGTAAGGACAAACATGCATTTTGGATGTCAGTCCCATCATTATGATGGAAAGAGACACTGTTTTGTAAAATAAATTAGTATTTTGGTGTATGCTGCTAAACATCCTCCCTACACTATTCAGGCAGATGCACCATTGCTTCTTCAACCACAAAAAGATGTGTCAGGTTATAAAAGGACACTCTGCTTTTGCGTTTACGTATTCTTGTACATACTACATACTAAGAACTAGCACTTCTGTGTTGAATAGAGCCGGGAAATTGCATGAGAATGAGAATGAATGGGAAACCATGTGCTCTTCCTTGACAGATGTTTAATACAGAAGAAAGAAAATGTTTGCAGACTCACAGAGTCACGGTGCATGGGGTCCCAGGTCCAGAGCCCTTTACCGTTTTCTCTATAAATGGCAGCACCAAGGCAAAGCAGCTTCTCCAACAAGTAAGTGCACCGAGCCACCCTACGAATGGTCTGAGGGGATCTTGGTTCCACTAAACAATCTATCTTACAGAAGAATTTTTAAGAATTCTTCAGCCACATGAAAACACTGGGCTCAACAAGGATAAAGACCAGAATGAGTGGCTTTCCAGCCACATGTGCTCTTTCCCACTGAACCCAGACACGGGCCTCAGCTTCCCTCTGAACGCAGAGCTTACTAGTCTGCCAGAACTTGCACACAAGCTGAATGAACGCTGTTTGTCATTCTAGGAGTTTGATCAGATTCTTAGAGCATGAAGATGGACCACATAGTCCAAGAAGACATCTTTGGCCCCTCTAGCATTAGGCCTTCATTTGCATGTTGAAAAGCCCCCTTTTCCCCCTTTCCCTGGCATTCGATGTTGCCTTTTGAGGTCCTATACCTCTAATGATACAAAGAGGTATGGAAGGCCTACAACAAGAGGATGAGACCCTGTTACCCCAAACCCTGTAGCGGAACTGGCCTAAGTCCCCTCATGCTGTGCCACTTCTGCTCTGGATCCCCCAGAGAGCTTGGTGGCTTTCTGCAGGCAGGGACACTCCCCTGTGGGAGGACTGATAAGACTGAGAAATACAGGAACAAAGAGCAGCATCCGGAGAGGAAGGCAGCTCCTCGAAAGGGCAAGGCAGCTACATGTGTAATTCCTTTTCTCTTCACACTAGAAGCTCCACCCTTGCTTGGCACAGTGGCCTAATATCCTTGCAAACTATTTTGTCCTTAACCGTTTCAGAGTTCCTTCTTCTAGTTGGGAGTAGGCCAAGGGGAGCAGAGACCAAGGGGCATGACCGTGGGGCTCCCCTGAAGTTAGGGCATATGATGAAATGTAACGGGCATTGTAGAATGGTTGAGGGATGAAAACCCATTGATACGCCATGTATAATACGTGTGAATAAGTAGTGGTGTCCTTTGGGGGGGGGTATCTATGGACAGGCCAACTTTTGCCCAACATTTCATAGTTAACTTAGAGAAAACAGCTGACGGGTCAAATTTCAAAGATTATCAGACAGAAGCTACTCCCAAGGTTTTTGCTTTTTAAATCAATCAGTCCGTGAACTTCAGTGTCTACCATCACAAAGCACTGTTGGGGTTTGGGAGACTCTATAAAATGTGAAGATATGAAGCAAGAGAACATTCCCATGGGCCACCCATAAAAGGTAGCTCATTACTTTGTTGTCACCCCACGCGAACCACCACATGGATGTAACGCAGGACTAAGGAGGAAGGGACACTGGCCCCTCAGGGAGGTGAAGATGCCAACAGGCCTACTCCTAGAAGCTGCGGGTCCTAAATTATTCCTGTAGTCGTAGTTGTCTTGCCCCATAGAATGCAGAGCCCAGCATCAATTAGGGACCAAGGGTTGGGGTGAAGAGAGCAGAGTCTTCCTGAGAATCTTCTGCCCCCACCATCCTCAATTCATTCTGCTTTTTCTCCCAGTGACACACAGCAGTGTCAGGTATTCAGGAGAAGGGTGTTTGCCTAATCCAGGCCAGACGGTGGCAGCCTTCTCCCGTCACCCACTTCGAGTTTAGCCTTTTGTCAGTAACCCGTACAACTGGAGTGAAAGAATACAGCCATAAGAGTAACTATAATGATGGCTGGTGTTTACGAGTTCTCATAATGTGCCCGTTATGCTTTATAACCACTGCCTCAATCATAAAACAAGAGAAAATTAAGAGGTAGTTACTGAGGAGCTAGATAAAGAATTTTCCTCCCACCTTCTAAATTGTTCTGGCTGGACTAATAATCGAATTAACATGAGACAGATAAACAGGAGAAAATAACCAAATTTATTACGTATGTTCCTATAGCGGGTCCATAAGAATATGAGACCCAAGGACAGATCGGCAGTTAATGCTTATATGCCCTCTTGAGCTAAAGAGAAGGGGAGGTTTTGGTGTGACACTTCATAGGGCAGGAAGGCAATTCTCATGCAGATGGAAAAGCAGATGTTTGGTAAATAAATGTTTGATGGGGCATCTTTCACAGTGAGACAGAGAGGACTTTGTGATCAAATGGGTCTGGCTCGGTTCACACCTAGTTCATATGAACCTATAGTTATCTATAATGATATCCCCCTTCCTGGAGCTCGTCCCGTCTAAGTCCTTTTAGGCAGTAACATGGAAGGTTAAAATTTCTCTCTGAGTCGTTTGTTTCTTGAAAATAACCAGCCTAGAATAATCAATATCCCAAAAGGCATATTTCGGGATGGCAGACTCTGCTTCCCCTCGTTACTCTTACTGTTTCCATTTTATGAGGAGGAACTGAACCTCCAAAGGGTTAAACATCTTGCCCGGCACCTCACAGCCAGTAAGTATTAAAGGCAGACCTCAGACCCAGGTCTGTCTGGCTCCTAAGCCTTGTCTCAACCACTCTGTTTGACTGCCAGGGTCAGTAGCCAACAAAGAAAACAGGCCTCTAGGAACGCTGTCAAGAGTTTATTGAAGGGAGAATTCCCAGGAACTTAGATCAAATGCGATTAGAAGATGACTGAGAGATTATCTTGGTAAAAGCTGGATAGGTTCTTTGCCCTCAACCTGTGTTACAAGGTTACAAGAAGCTAAATTCCTAGTTTGGAAAACCTAAAGATGTTAATTCCATAGGAGCTCGCCTTCCAATATAACTGGGAAAACGAGTTATGCTGCCTGGGGATTATGAATAAATTGTGTTCCTGTCCAGAGTAGACATAAACAATCCTTTTGGACATAAGAGAATCCTTAGACCTTCCAAAAAGAATTATGCAACCCTCCAGAGTAGGTTTCACTTATAAATGGCACCTCAAAGCTATCTGAACCCCATAAAAATAGACATGTTTTGAATTAAGGTTTTTGCCTACTCCTCAGAGGTGTGCTAAATTTGCCTTTGTTTTATCTTCAGATTCTGACCACTGACCAAGACAACAAACCTATAGTCACAGACTATTTCTTGATGGAAGAAAAATATTTTATATCTAAAGAAAAGAATGAATGCAGAAAACTACCATTCCAGAGACCCATTGGTCCAGAAGAAGAGATCATGCAGATTTTAAGCAGCTGGTTTCCAGAAGAGGGATACGTTGGCAGGATTGTCTTAAAAACCCAGCAGGAAGTAAGTGTGTCTGGGCGCAGCCTACACAGGAACAGCCTCATATGTCATTAACCACCTCCCCACTGGTTACCTCCCTCAAATTCAGAATTTCTTCTAATTCCAACTTGCTTTATATTCTTCTTCTTAAGTACATGTGGAGAGATGATTTTAATCTTCTGCACATAGTCAGAATGTTACTTCTAAGTTACAGAAATTCATTTTAAAAATCATTCCTTATAAAACAAAGCCAGCCAAAACTCAAAGGATTCTTTACACACGTCCTCAGCTGCGTGTCCAGTATTTTATTTGTATGTGTGAAAAGACGTTGTTGTGAGCGTCACAGAACTGTGTAATGCAAGGCCTGTAGGCATTTTGCATTTGGGGGCTGGTTGCCTTCCTGTTAGTGCCTGTTAAATTGTAGCTAATAAAAGGTTCTGTGTGTGTACGTAAAACAACAGTATTTCTTCGACATTTCATCACATCACACAAAGTAAGAATAATCTCTCAGCTTTGGTCAGAATTCATACAAAATTACATTCTGTTCACTAATATTCCCGCGATGGTTCCCATGAAGGAAACAAGTCCCGTGACTTCGTGTCGACTCCAGAGTGGTTGGCTCCTGTTGGGGTGTGTTGATGGAACCCTTTTTTGTTTCTGAATACGTGCACACTAACTAAACTGCCATTTTTAAAAATGATGGTAAATTTAAAACATAAGGTTATTGCTCCAGCATTGACAACCATGCCTCATGATATGTCAATAACCAAGCAGTTGAGTCCATTCAACAATTCGATTAAATAAATACTTATTGAACACCTGATAGGTGCCAGGCCCTGTTGTGGGCACAGGATCTGCTCCTTTGGGGCGTGTAACGGAGCATGGCTGGTCAAATGCCCACCTGTGGTCTTTGCTTGTTGGGACACAGTGGAGACGATAAAGAGCCCACTTTTAGCAACATGTGTTACTTTTTCATTCTGTACTTAACTGTGAACATGGCCTGCGGCCTCTGCAGAACTCCAGCATCTCCTCTGCGACCCAGAGCCACTGCCTCCTTCCCTCCTGGCCTTGCTTTAGACCATAAAATGACACTTCATGTAAGCAAAAAAATGTCATTGTCTCCCAGCTTTCTCTCCCTACAAAGCATGCAAACCGCTAAACCAGAGAAAAGGCAGTGCTAATAACAGCTTTCTGAGAAAAATACCACGGGGCCACCTGGACTTGTGAAGCTGTCTTTAATTTCTCTCTCATTTTTTTTCCTATTTCTAATTGTCTTTGCCATGTGTAAAAACGTATCCTGTAAGTGACAATTTCAGTGAATTCTTGGAATCATTTAGTTGCATAATGATTTACGGTGTTTACAGCTCTCCAGCACTCTCTATTTTGAATGATCTCATGATACAATGGAAACCATTCTCCACAAAATAAGGAAACGAGGTTCAGAGAGGTTAAATCACAACAGGGTGAGAAGTAGAAAGAACTGGAGTCTCATGGCTTCCAGCTCAGTGTTGTTTCCACCATCCCCTGCGGCCCAGGCTGGCGTGTCAATCCTCCTAGATCATCCACGCCCAGCACTGTGGGAGGCAGTGGGCAGGAGGAAACGTGAGCGGGCTGTTGAGTGGGCCTTTCTCATATGGTTGGAAGGACTGGGGCAGTTAGGGAAGTCCACGTGCAATTTAAAATGTATACGACAACAGGCAGTAGTTATCTCAGCACTAAATGTTTAACAAGGGCTGGTGGAAGAGAAACATTCTGAAGAAAAAGGGGGACAAATAAGCAGAGAAGGCAAACAAGCATTTTCTGATTAGTGGAATACAGCCATCTCCTTTATATGCCTTTGTTGGGAGGAGATTTTTGAAACAACTGAAATGTATCTCAAAAGATAACAAATCACATTTAATGTATCTAGGTTTACCCGGTGCATAGTGGCACACAGTACAGATTTACTGGTGGGATAAATGAATTCAACAATTATTGAATGCAAGCAGACACTAGAATAGTTGATAGATTAGGGTTGTAAGTATTTTCATTTATTTTACTCTGTGGAACTACTAAGATATATAAGCAGTTTGCCCATATGTTAGAAGTCCCCACACCGCTATCTGTGACCTGTCAAGCTGGCAAATATCACATCTTCCTGTGGTCAGTATGCCCTCTGACACCTGCTGGATTTCAAATCAAACATGACTCTGCCACATATTAAGCGACCTTGGAGAGTTCATCTGACTCCTGTAAACCTCTGTGCCCTAATGTGTAAAATCTGTAATAGAAACTACCCTGCTTGACTCAAAAGACTGTCAAGATACTCATGCCAAACACGTTGACAATTCGTAGGGAAATGCTTAGTAAACTGTAAAGGGCTATACAAGTGATGGCTACTGTTACGATCGTTACCTGTGGCTTCCATTGCAGCTGAAAATTCCTTAAAAATAAGTAAGCTCTGAGTGGGGTTCTAAGGAACTCCTTTAAAAATAAAAGTGCATGGCTGTCAGGATAGTTTATGTGGCAGTTAGAACCTTTTTTGGTTTTTGCTTGCTTGCTTCCTGGTTTTCAGGGCCCTGCAAATTATGTCGTGTGAATTACCACCCAACCCCACTCCCTGAGGTTAAGTATATTGTGGTCAATGCAGTAAAATCTGTAGGAATTGACATGAAATGACGACCACAATATTTTAAGTGGGGAGAAAAAACAAGGTGTAGAACAGTGTAGATAGTCACGTACAAACTCATTTTATGTAATAAAAATAGACAATAACTCTCCCCCACCCACCCGTAATATAATGAATGGGGTCCAAAATCTTCAGTCATGTAAACTGTAGGGACCACGACTGCAAGATTAATGAAATGATTGGGGTGAGTCTGTTTGGCTGGTGGCATGAAGCTCGGGGAGCTACTAGTCCTTTCTGGTCCTGGCTAGTTTGGTGCCACCTGGTGGCAGTTGTCCATTTTGACTTTAATATTAATGGGGACAATTCTGGGTCCCGAGGCTGTGGAGTTTTCAGGACAGTGATGATTCTTGGGTTCTTCTGGCTGGTTAACACCACTGCAGTGGCCTGATCTGAGGGCATGAGGCTAGCAGAATGCTGGGATCGGAGGACCTTCCTGCCAAATCCTCGCTTCCTGAGATGGGGTGCCTCGTGCTTACTTGCCTTGCCTCTCCTTCCCCATCCTGCCCCTCACGCTACCCTCATTTGAGAATGGGGTTAACAAACAGGAGCCATTTGACAATCACATTTTATCTAAATTCACATAATTCTAGGGTTTCATTGTACATATCTATTCACATACACAAAAATACATTTGTATATCCATAGCAGATGTTTAGAAGGATGTATAACCTAACAGTGTTTTTTATGGAGAATGAGAGAGAGAAGGAAAAAGAGTGAGAGTGGGAAGATATTGATATATTTCTGTAATGTTTGAAAATGTTTAATAAGATACATATGTCTATAGCTATATCTAACTATATTATACATATATATAGGAAAAATTGTATATGTAAAATTCACTGGAAGCCAACTCACCAAAAGCCAATCAACCTGATGACCAATTCTCATAATTATTATTTTTTCAATATCCATTCCAATGTGCCTTACTTCCAGCCATAGTTTTAGCCTTTTGACTGTGGATTTTGTTCTTCTAGCCTGGCTATGAATGCCAGTCTCACATTTCAGATGCCTAGCATTTCTTATGAGAATGGGTGTGTTTTCTCTTACATTTGATTTACTATGTTCTTATATGGCTTTCGGTATTTGCCAAATGGTATAGTACCATTTTACAAATGTATCTACAATTGATCTGGACTCACACTCCACAGCTACAAGTAGAAGCAGGTCTACTGGCTTTTCCTGGGCCAGACCTTATCGGTTTGTTAACATCAGCAGAAACACTTGCAGAACTTTCTTTCTCTAAGGCATGTATGTCCTCTTAGCATCATTTATGAGATATAAACTAGTATGTTCAATACAAAGCTAAGGAGTTGTGTCACAATGGCAAGACACGGCTCAAATTTTTGTTGTGTTGTCCTTCCCTTATTCTGTATCATCTCACCACTTACTCATACTTTTGTTCTTTTTATAACATAGAACCTAGAAGAGAAAAGCCTTGTTCAGGATGACAAAGAGGTGATCCTGAGCTCGGAGGAGGAGAGTTTCTTTGTCCAGGTGCATGACGTTTCTCCAGAACAACCTCGAACAGTCATCAAAGCACCTCGCGTCAGCACCGCGCAGGACGTCATTCAGCAGGTCAAAGCCCCTCCCTTCCCCTCAGTCCTGTCCTCAGTGTAAATTAGTGGGACAGATCAGATGTCAGCTCATTTTAGGAATGAAGTTCTAGGCCAATGGGGATCTGAGAAAGGAGAGTATGCCTCTTCAGGCTGGAAAATATTACCGTGTTTCCCTGAAAATAAGCCCTAGCCGGACCATCAGCTCTAAGGCGTCTTTTGGAACAAAAATTAGTATAAGACCCGGTCTTATTTTAATATAAGACCTGGTATAATATAATATAATATAATATAATATAATATAATATAATATAATATAATATAATATAATACCTGGTCTTATATTAATTTTTGCTCCAAAAGATGCATTAAAGCTGATGGTCCAGCTAGGTCTTATTTTCAGGGAAACACAGTAGCTCATCCCTTCAACAGATACTTCCCTAGTGTCTGCTCTGAGTCAGGCTCTCTATGCAGCACTAATAATGCATTTAGGAGGCAGCTGTGCAGAGTAATTTCATGGTACCAGAAATGCCTAAGCCAATACCTAATGAGCATCTCTCAAGGTCCATCAGAGGACAAGCAGGAGGCCTGCTCTGCCCCTCCCCTCCTCTGTGGCATGCGTCTCTGTGTACAGTTGCAGAGAACTGTATTTCCTTTCTTTGAAGCCTTGTCAGGCTTTGTGTTTGTTAAACACCCACTTGAGAAGTGGTATGGCATAATGGTTAATTAACACAGACTCTACTAGATCCAGTAGCTCCAGATCGAAATCCCAGCTCTACTTTACAAGCTCTGAGATCTTAGGCAAGTTATTTAATATCTGTACCTTAGTTCTAGTGGTGTACTGGTAAACTGGCTTCTTAAAAAAAATTTTTTTTAACACTAAAAATTAAAAAACAAAGCTCTGATTTGCAGTGTTTGCCAGTTTCTGTTGTATAAATACTCCCACCCTGGTTTCACTAACGCACTCCAGCTGGCTCCAGCATGCTGCTATGTGGTAAGTTACCACACAGACACCATGGAGATAGTATAATAGAACTTCCCTCACAGAGTTGTGATTATTAAGTCAGTAAATATATGTGAGCTGTATAATGCCTCATACATAAGCACTGTTTAAATGCTATTGGCTATTATTGCATGGCAATTTGGTTAATATTAACCTCCGTAATAGGTTTTGAATTCCAAGAGTGCCCAGATGTATGTTTCTGTTGTGCACTTTTGTGTCTCCAAAGTATAATACAGTATCTGGGACACAATAGGCCCTAACTAAACATTTGATGCGTGGACAAATACATAAGTGAGAGATAATCTTGTACTAAATGAGAAGTGAAACCGAGTACATTTTAAAATGTACTTCAACTTCTAAGACTCTGGTGCAGCGGCAGCGAAGTGGGACAGAGAGGCGTCTGAGGGTCAGGATTCAGGCCCCTCAGTGTCTGCGTGACGTTGGTATCTCTGAGCCTCGGTGCACAGACTGCCCAGTTCAAGTCGTTATTCTATTACTTCTCAGCTGTGCATCCTCTGGCATCTGCTTCAGTTCCCAGTCTGGAATGGGTATAATAATACCTAAATCACGGACTGTTGTGAAGCTACATGAGGTAATGTAGGAAACTACGTGATAAGCTACAACCACCCAAGTGTAAAATGAGGAGTGGATGACAGGATCGGAAAAAGCCGCTCCATCTCTAAAAGTTGATGAGTTTTCCACTTTCAGGTTTCATTTACAATGGATGCAGGTGTTGGAGACACTGAGGCTTTATCCAGTTTATCCTAATTCATCTTTCAGACCTTGTGCAAAGCCAAATACTCCTATAGCATCCTGAGCAACCCCAACCCGAGCGACTATGTGCTTCTGGAAGAGGTGGTGAAAGACACTTCGAACAAGAAGTCTGCCACCGCGAAGTCCTCGCAGCGGGTCCTTTTGGATCAGGAGTGTGTGTTTCAAGCCCAAAGCAAGTGGAGAGGTGCAGGAAAATTCATCCTGAAGCTAAAAGAGCAGGTGCAGGTAAAAGTCTTGGTGTTTTTCTCTCTTCACTAATTATTCGATATTCATAATTACGCTGTAATCAGACGTGGGAGATAATGAAATCTCGGAAAAGGTTTCTGAGTCAAGGAATTTAGCAGTGAGAAAAATGTTTGGCTTTGTTTTCACTGTGGGAAAATAAAAGTATTCCCCTCTGGGGTTAAGCAGTCCTGAGCGGGGAGTCCCTCAGCCTTTCTTTCCAAAGCAATCCTGACAGGAGAGGGAAGGGCTCTTTCTGACATCATGTCAGGTAACAGAGGGCCTTGCCTTGGCTTTATCCTAGTACCAATGGAGAGTTCTTGTTTTCCACAGGCATCCCGAGAGGACAAAAGAAAAGGCATTTCTTTTGCAAGTGAATTCAAGAAGTTCACCAAGTCAACGAAACAGTCCCGAGGAGTCCCATCACCTTCTCAGGTCTTGGCCTCAGACAGCATCCAAAACAAGGAGGAAAAACCTGTGGGAGGCTTGTCCTCCAGTGACGCGATAGACTATCGACCGTGACCACGGGTAGCATGTTTTACCAGGTACATGAAGTCAGTGCACTGTTCAGAAACAAGTCAACTTACACTGCTTTGTAAGGCATAGTTTGCGCAGTATCTTTTGTCTTTTCCGAATGGACGATGTCCCCTAAGGGAGGTAGGCATGGTGCCAAAACAAGAAATGTGCTCTGAAGATAAGTGTACCTTCAGCATTTAAACGTTAGACCTCCTTATTCTGTAGATAACTCAACAAAGGCCCCCAGAGGACAGCCAATTTGCCCAAGCTACTACATCAGCCTTATTTCATCAGATACTGAACTGTCTTAATTATTGGTAACTCACATAAATACTCTTGAGGGGCTGCTTTCAGCTTTCAATCCTTTGGATTTATATAGTTTTATGGTATTACGATTTAGGTTTGATTCGGCCTCACCCACCTCAACTCCTTCCGCCTCATTTAAAAAATAAAAATGTGTCATTCAGGGCAGGATGATTAAGAAGAAAGCAAAATAACAGAACTGCAATAAATGAGGCCTTTGGTTGCCAGCCCCACCGGTTGGTATTCACATGCAGGGTAACTTTCATTCTACCTTAAAACAAATTACTTAGATGGAACCTGAATTGTTTTAAAGCAGCAGGTGAGGAAACCAAACATAGATTTCTTCTTTTCACTTAGTTTCTTAATGAACCCAAGGGATTATGAAAGCCTCCTTTTTACCTATTGTGTTGTAGTTCTAAGATTTAAAATGCAGAAGAGACAAAAATAAAAAATAAAAGTCACACGAGACCAGCAGCACAGGGAAGTTCACTGTTGCTTACACAGCAGAGCGTCATGATCTGTCTGTCTCAATCTGGAATTTCTTACATAGAATTGTAGAAGCTCACACTCAAATAATTCATTGATCCCTCTTCACAGGGCCAACTGTGATGTATAACAGCCCAAAAGAAAGGCCCGATACGTTAAGCCCATGTTTCTACATTTAAGAAGAAACTCCTAAACTAATTGGTGCCCGCACTACACTTACAAAGCTCTTGCCAAAACAACAGACAAAGCCAAATACAGGAAATCACCTCCTCCAGAATATCTGCACATCCAGCTACTCTTGACAGTCAGAGTGGTGTAGGTTCTGTAAGCAAAGGCTCATCAGAAAGAAAGGCTGCATGGCGCAGTCCACACCACATCGCATCAGCTAATAGTGAATATGCACAGTGCTGAAGCTACGGGCTGCCCAGACCCTGAGAAGCTTCAGCACCCTTTCTCCATTGTTGGGATTCAGTTGGGATCCCAATGTTTTTAAGTTCCAAACTCACTTCTTTTTCTGCCCTGTGTCACTGAGACAACCGGTGCCTTCTCCAAAAGCCATGAACTTTCGGACTAAGCACCAATGTTGAGCCTCTAACTTAGAAAATGACTCACCATTGTAGAGGGTCAGGCTGAAAGGATCATAATTTAAAATACTGTTTTCTGTATCAAGAATTTAGCATCAAATAAATCATAGGGGTGATAATGTTATACATATCTCTGTATTATAACCTCTGTCGTGATATAGTGAATTTATACTCTGCACATAAGCCCTCATTGTGCTACAAGATTACATTAAGTACATAAGAACACAACTCCACCAGAAATCTGACTTAAAAATAAGATGCTTATATATGGTGATAGAAGGAGAACTGACTCTGGGTGGTGAACACACAATGTGATACCTAGATGATGTATTACAGAATTGTACACCTGAAATCTATGTAACTTTACTAACAATTGTCACCCCAATAAACTTTAATTAAAAAATAAAAATAATAATAATATGCTTGCTATAATGAGCATTACCAATTGCTTATATTTTAGGAGAGAGTAGGGAGGATAGTTGTGATTTAAACGAATGCCCTTGGACTCAATTTTCCTGTAGCAAGAAAACTTTCAGAATCATCCAGCTGACCTCGACTTTGCTTAAACTTGGGGAAGCTTCTCTTTAAAAATTGCGTACATCTATGGGAATATACAGCCCATGTTAAGAACTAATTTACAAATGGTATATCCAAGAGAGAGCACTTGTGAAAAAGGAAAGGCCTTTCTGGACATGCTAGAAGAAAACAAGTTTAGTATTTTTACTGCTTTTTGAGTAACATATTTCATGTATTTATTCTAAAAATTTTTACCTCTAAAGTTTCAAGTGTTAACCCTTTGTAATACTCTAAGAATTTCTAAACAATTATTTACCTTACTTTTATTGGAAGTAATATAGTTGTTGGAGAATTCCACCTTTTTAAAAAGAAGTGGAACAGTTTGATTGTGCTTTAAAAAGTCTTTCTAAAGAATATGGTGTTCCAAGACAGAAATGGGCTAATATCCCACCTCCTAGGGACATCATGTTACAACATTGTGAGTTTATAGGAAATAGTCTCGTACCAAACCCAGCCACCAGAACTGTGGGTTACTGTTGGTCAAAGGACACTAAACCCTTGCTGCGTTGTAAATGTGTCTGCTCCTTCATTTACAATATATTAATAAGCCTATATGTATACAACTTTACAGGTGGTGATCTTTGGGCAAGAAGTTCAAGTCAAGAACGAACATGGTGGAAACAAATATAATTTCCTTGTTTTCATTCGACTTAAAACTGGAAATTGATGATTTCTGAACCGAAGCCTTCTTCACACATGACGTGAATCCCACACTGAGGACAAGCAAAATGGCACAGGGCTAGTTACCAACCATTTTCCTGGTGAATGACGCAAAGAAGCCCAGGAGATTCCCATTTCACACACACAAAAAAACCCATTGCTAAGCTTGCAATAATTGACTTAGAACAGGTGTCAGCAAACTGACTGTAAAGGGCCAGACAGTAACTATTTTAGGCCTTATGGGCCATACGGTCTCTGTTGCAACTACTCAGCTCAGCTGTCATAGTGCAAAAGCAGCCGTAGAAAATAACACATGAATAAGCATGGCTGGGTTCCAATAGAACTACTTATAGACACTGAAATTGGAATTTCGTATAATTTTCGTATATCACAAATATTCCTTTTTGGATTTTTTTCTCAATCATTTAAAAATGTAAAAACTATTCTTAATTCAGGAGCCACACCAAAACAGGTGGCAGGCTGAATTTAGCCCAAGGGCCATAGTTTGCTGACTTGACTTAGAAAACGGGGACTAAAAGGCACAGAGGTCTGAAAACAAGCAAGCTAGTTTAGTCATACATTTTAAGGCTGAGCATTGGAAGCTTCTGGGCATTGCAAATGTAAATATGTCCCATAAGATTCATTAAAGAGTAATGCAATTTAGTTTCTATATTGTGTACCATAGTATACTCTTCTTTAGATTTCTTTTTACGTATAGAATGATTTGGCGTCTTTTGTTTTTGTTTTTTTAAGTTTATTGCTTATATATTCACAGATTATTCCACTTTTGGTTTTTACAAAATTAATTTAGAATAACGTGTAATTTAATATCTACTGAGTTGTGACATCTTAACAAAAAAACTTAACCATTTTTTAAAGCAAAAGTAGATTGTGTTGGTGTTTAAATTTATTTATTTTGCAAGGTTTGTACTTACACTGTACTTATATATTTATTATACAGAGCTTTCTTGATATTGCTTATGAATTGGAAACATTAGTGGTTCTATCTCACTATTTGAAGACAAATCTCATAAAAAGAAAATGTATGCTCTGAAATGGGCCAGAATTTCATGTAAAAAAGCTTCATTTTCACCTCTGATTCACTGAAGAGCTACTGATCCAAGTCATACTTACCACTTAATATAAATTATTTTTAAAACTTTGCAGCGGAAAACTATCATGTTAAGTGTAAAGCATTCTTATTCTTGGTATGGAGCAAATTATAACTTTTAAAATGAAATATGTGTTCCTCTAAAGTAAAATCCAAATTTTATCTTTCTATTGATATTAAAATTTGACATTTTTTTTCCAAATTATAAAACACACTAAAAATCCTAAACTTTGCTTTGAGAAGTTTTTTTACCAATTAAAAAAAAAAAGAATAAAACAATCCCCAAATTCTTTGCATATTCTAGAAACAGAAGTGTTCAAAATATACTACCCACCTTTCATGTTATTGGAAGTTCTTACTGACTCAAAAAGCTTTAATGCTATAAGAACCACCATTTGCTTTTCTGCAGAATTCAAGCTATTCCAATTTGATGTACTGTGCTACAGGTTTCTTTTTATTTTTTTAAAGATTTTATTAAAATATAGCTAACAGTTTCAGGTATATACCATGGTTATTCAACATTTATATACCTGAAGTAGTGATCACCATGATAAGTCCAGCAACGATCGGACACTGTACCAAGCTATCACAATATTATTGACTATATTCTCTATGCTGTGCATTATATCTCCATGACTTATTTGTTTTATACCTGGAAATTTGGACCTCTTATTCCCCTTCACCTTTTCCCCCCTTTTTTAATTTTTCAATTACAAAGTAACATTCAATATTACTTTGTATTAATTTCAGGTGTTACAGCATAGTGGGTAGACATTTACGTAATTTAAGAAGTGATCCCCTGACTAGTCTAGTACCCACCTGGCACTATACAGTTATTACCATATTATTGACTATATTCCTTATGCTTCACTTTACACCCCCATGACTATTTTGTAACTATCAGTTTATACTTCTTAATCCCTTCGCCTTTTTCACCCTGTCCCCAAACCTCTCCCATCTATCACCCTGATAAATCTAGTACCTGACACCATAGATAGTTACTACAATATTATTGACTGTATCCCTTATGCTATACCCTACATCCCCATGACTACTGTGTAACCAATTTGTACTTCTTAAACCCTTTTCACCCACACCCTCAAGCCCCCTCCCTTCTGGCAATCATCAAAATGTTTTCTGTATCTATGAGTTTGTTTCTGTTTTATTTTGTTCTTTACATTCCATGTATAAGCAAAATCACATTGCATCTGTCTTTCTCTGTCTGACATACTCCACTCAGCAGAATATCCTCCAGGTCCATCCATGCTGCCGCAGATGGCAAGAACCCATTCCTTTCCAAGGCTGAATAATATTCCATTGTATATATGTACCACCTCCTCTATCCATTCATCCATCAACAGACACCCAAGCTGCCTCCACATCTTGGCCATTGTAAACAATGTTGCAATGAACAAATGGATGCATGTGTCCCCTTGAAGGAGCATTTGGGTTTCTTCAGATAAATATCCTGAAGTGGAATCCTTTTTTGTCTCTTGTTATAGACTTTATTTTAAAGTCTATTTTGTCTGATATAAGTATTGCTACCCCAGATTTTTTTTTTCATTTCCATTTTCATGAAATATCTTTTTCCATCCTTTTACTTTCTGTGTGTCTTTCAAACTGAAGTCTTTTGTAGGCAGCATATGTAAGGGTCTTGTTTTCTTATCCACTCAGTCCTCCTATGAGCATTTAATCCATTTACATTGAAAATAATTGGTGATAGATATGTACCTATTGCCATTTTATTATTCATAATTTTGATCTTTTTTTTCATATAGAAGTCCCTCTAAGAGTCCTTGTAATACTGGTTTGGTGGTGATGAATTCCTTTAGCTTTTTCTTGTCTGGGAAGCATTACTATTCTAAATGATAGGTTTGCTGGGTAAGTAATTTTGGTTGTAGGTCCTTGCTTTTCATTACGGTGGAGTATTTTGTGCCAATCCTTTCTGGACTGCAAAGTTTCTATTGAGAAGTCAGCTGACAATCTTATGGGGCTTCCCTTATAATATACTGGTTGCCTTTCTCTTGCTGCTTTTAGGATTCTCTTAACCTTTGCCATTCTAATGTGTCTTTGTGTGGGCCTCTTTGGGTTCATTTTGTTTGGGACTATGTGCTTCCTGGACTTGTATGTCTATTTCCTTCGCCAGGTAGGGAAAATTTTCAGTTGTTATTTCTTCAAATAGATTCTCAATCCCTTAATTTCTCTCCTCCTTCTGGAACCCCTATGATGCAAATGTTGTTACACCTGATGTTGTCCCAGAGGTCTCTTAAATTATCCTCATTATTTCGGATTCTTTTATCTTTTTGCTGTTCTGCTGATTGGGTGTTTTCTGCTACCTTGTCTTCTAAATCACTTATTCAGTTCTCTGCTTCATCTAGTATGCTGATGATTCCTTCTAGTGTATTCTTCATTTCAGTTATTTTATTCTTCACTTCTGACTCATTCTTTTTTATGGTTTCTATGTCCCTTTTAGGTTTCCTATCTCTTTGTTGAAGTTCTAAGTTCCTTGAGCATCCTTATAACCATTGTTTTGAACTCTATCTGGTAGGTTGCTTGCCTCCATTTTGTTTAGTTCTTTTTCTGGAGTTTTCTCCCGTGCTTTCATTTGGGATGTATTTCTTTGTTTCCTCATTTGGGATGCCTTTCTGTTCCTATGAATTAGGTAGATCTGCTAGTGCCCCAATCTTGGCCAGGTGTCCTTATGTAGTAGGTGCCCTGTGGGGCCCAGTGGCACAATTTCCCTGGTCACCTCTTCCAGGTGCCCCAGAACTGTCCCTTGTGTGGGATGTGTTGCCCTCGTCATAGGGTTGAGCCTTGGTTGTTATATGCATGCCAGTGGTTGGGACTGACCTTCAGGCTGACTGGCAGTGCGGTTTGGCCATGTTCACAGCTTACAGGCTGCTGTGCAGGGTGGGGCTTAACCCACTGAATGGGATTTGCCCCAGCAGGCTCTGGTGCCTGTTGAGACTGCCCTTTAGGTGTACCACTTGTGGGGCTAATTGGTCAGTGCTCTGCTGTAGTCTGAAGCCAACCTCCAAGTCTGTTAGTTCTGGGGCCTCTTGGGAGGGGCTCTGCTGCAGACGCAGGTCAGCCACTGTCTGTGACTGGCCAGGGACTACCTGGTAAGAGCTACAAAGTGATCTTCAGTTGTTCACTACCTGTGCTAACCCTGAAGGTGCGTGGGAGGCCATGCTGCAAACCGAGGATGTCCGCCACCAGTACCAGGCCTAGGGTAGCTCTGCAAAATGCCAGGACATCCCGAGGCCAGCTCTCACCTGTCAGCTCCCGTAAGGTTCAGCCACTGATAAAGTATTGTGTGGTAAAGCATTGTGTGGTACACGAGTTGAGTGAGACAAAGTCTCAGGGAGTCACTAGAGTGGGAAGAGTTGTGGTCACCAGGTTAATGTAGATTCTGGTTCGGTGCCAGTGCTGAGCCTGGAGTGACTCAGCAAGTCTCAGAGCACACGGAGGCCAGTCCCACATGGGGCTCGTAGACCCTGAGTTTTCCAAGAAAAAGTGCAATGCAGGCAGGACTGGCTGTGCCGAGAAAGTGCCTCCAGCACTGGGGGAGGTGGGTGGGGCAGGGCCCCAGTGGAGCTCACCAGACCAATGAGATTCAGATTTGGCCGTAAACGTAGGGGGCGGGCTCAACACAGGGAAAATGGCGGCCAACTGCAGGCTGCACGGAAGGACCCCACACAGAGATAATGGCGACTGTCCTCCAGTCCTTGCTAAAGCCACACAACTCAGTCTGCCCCCCGTATGTCTCCAACACCCCCCCGAGATACTGTCCCTCTGCTGGAGCCCAAGGTAAGTGCCCGTGAGTGAGTCTGTGCGTGGACCGTTTAAGAGGACGAGGATGCCTGGGTTTCCCAGTGCTTTCTGTCCCACCCAGCTGGTTGGAATCCCCACTGTTTTTTCACAGCTGGATGTTGTGGGGGGCTCTGCTTCCTGGCACCAGTACGCTGGGCTGAGGAGGCCAGTGTGGGGCTGCGGTCTCTCACTCCTCCAGGGGGATCCTCTGCGGCCAGGATGTCCCTTCTGATTCTCAACACCACACGCAGGTGTGAGGCATGCCCGTTCCGCGTCTCTACCATGCCTATCAGTCTCAGTGTGGCTTCTTCATATCCTTAGCTATAAAACATCTGTTCAGCAGATTTCAGATGGTTCTCCAGGTTGATTGTTCTATAATTCAGTTGTAATTTTAATTTGTTCATGGAAAGAAGCAGGCACAATGTTTATCTACTCCACCATCTACAGGTTTCTTTTTAAATCAGATAATTCTGTAACAAATGCACATGCTGCCTCGTTTTAAAAAGTGTTCCAGGATCATTTTATGAAGCTTCTACAAACTAATCAGAATTCTCCCCTCTGGTTCCGCTTACCATGTACTGAAAACTGAGTTGCTATCTAATTAGAGTCAAAATGAAAACTGCAGAGTAATGAGATGAAAAGCAAAACTAGTCTCCCCAGGTTTATCATTTGGCCTTGACTCTTTTTAAGCTCCACCCTACCCCACCCCGCAGCCTTTAACATAGTTGATTTGGCTTCAGCACAGAACCTAAAATTTATCTAAGATTGTGAGACTAGCTTTCAGTGAGTGAGTGAACCCAGCCTAGTGCCTGCGTTGCAACCCAACTTGGTTGTTCATTCCATTTTGAGGTAAAAGGACATACTCTACTGTATTTGAGTCTTTGGGGTTTTAGGAAGGACACATTGCTCAAAAATATAAAGGGTCTATTCTACTATTAAAAACTAACCAGCACCAATCTGGTGTTTGCCAAAAATATGAACTTTTTGTTTATGGCTTATCTGAATGATACAGCTATATTAGTACGTATACCAAATGAAAGAAATCATCCTATTATTTAGAATGCATATAAAATAGCCACCCAGAATATACCCATTACCACTTCATACTTTTCAGACTACTAAAAATCTGTGTAGCAACCTTTATCCTTAAAGTTCATGTGGAAAAGAATCTAAATATGGAAGCTGGGCTTATTATGCAAGATTTGAGGGGAAAATATTTTAAGTCACTTGTGGGGACAGAGCCCCAAAAAGCAGTTTCCAGGCTCTCAGCCTCACATAGAAAGGTGCTGGCTCAGGTAGTAAATGGCCATCAGCTGTGGCTAGTTGGCCATCAGCTGTAACCAGTGAGCCATTGGCCACTAATATAACTGCCATGGCTAGGCTAGCAAAAAATGGGGGCTGGCAAGAAGATGGTCGCTGAGCCTGCAAGCGGCGCAGTGAGGGTTGAGAATTGTGTGGCTCCTGTTTCCTGTGTCTCCAACCCAGCTGCCAGCGAGAGTACAGTGGTGTGACTCCCCTACCTATGGCTCCGTGGGTGTTCCTTTTTGGCCTCACCATATCCTGTGTTCTTATGTGGGGAGCGGGAGCAGAGACCCCGCATGACACCCTGCATGACATCGCTTCACTAAAAAGGAAAGGAACATGAATTCTGTCACTGTTAGGTGGTGCCAACTTTTAAAAAAATCTACAGCTGGCAAGAAAGGATTCAAGTAGGAATCCATTGTGATCTGTGATGCTGGAAGAAATAGATTAACTTCCTCTCAGTCATCTGTTCATCTGGAATTGGTGGTTTTGCAAAACATAAAATTACAAGATGGTGGTAAGGAATTGAGGGTAAGTTTGAAGAAAAATCTGTAGGAAGTAACACTATTTGGGCAGAATACCTCTTTTATTTCTTGAAGGAATACCTCTTTTTCATGTCATCCTTAGCAAGTAAAAGTTATTTATAAATTCTTTATTTGGGAGTAAATATGGAGTCTAGATTTGACAAAAGTGAATTTTTAATCAAATTGGTTTTTAATCACATTTGCTTCCATACAGAGGTTTCCCATCTTGATAGCTGCAGACACTGGAGGCTCATTAATAAAAGTGGGTCTCCCCTGCCACTACATATGTACTCTTTTTAACTACATCGTCCCCTTCCTCTGTTCTCTCCCCTTCCACTATCTCTGTCAACCTCTACTCCTCTGCCCGGACCCCACAGGCCTTGCTTCATTCTGAAAAATAATCAGCTTGCATACTGGTCTGGTAAAATTAAATTACCTATAAAACAAAAAGTTCCACCAGTCTGCTCCCATGCCAATATAAGAGTACAATTTTCCTGGCTGGAGTCTTATACTTGGCAGAGTGAGAGCCAGCCTACGGGGAAAGTGCTCTCTAGATGGCTGCCTCTGACCCCTTTCAGTTTCTTCTCTCAACCAGCAGTGAGGCAAGAAGAGGTGAATACTGGACCCTCCAAAAAGTTATTACAAAAGGAAGACTTCCTCTTACACAAAGTCCAGACTTGGGGCAACATTTCCATAATATAGTACATTAACAATTTACGTGTTCTCTGCCATCTCTATGTACCAACTTCCTAAAAGCAATCCTTGGCTGATGACTAAGTCTCCTGACAGGAATACCGGAATGTTTTTGAAATACCTGCTGAACCTCTGTAATTATCAAGCTATTCGTACACATCTCTTAGATCCAAAACATACTACGCTCAAGCCTGCCATCAAGCAGGCCTCTGAAACCTTCCCTATTCCAGATGACACAGGTCTCTGAACTTTGCAACAACTCACTCTGACACTGAACTAGGTAATGTTGTATTTTTTAAAGGTGTGTGAATGATTGGACTCAGCATGGAAGATCATGGAAGACTGAGGCTATGTCTTATGCCCATTATTATTACCCCATTTCACTTTTAAGTACCTACCACAGTGCTAGGCACAAAGTAGGTGTTCAGTATTTGTCTAGTTAAAAAAATAGTAAGGCTGTAGCTCAGTATAGCCTCGTGGTTTGGGTGTGCGTGTGTGTGTGTGTTATTAATGACTATGATACTCAATTCTGAAAACGAAACTCATCAATACAAAGCTATACAGTTAATGCACAAATATAGTTCATCCTCACATTCATATAGGATATTCAAACACCTGATGTGTAATTTTATGGTCCCGCTGTGATTCTCTATGAGTATAACAAGAAGGTGAAATGCATAATACAAGTGTGAAGTAATTGATGAAGTTCTATTTTAAAATTGATTTTTCACCTAAACTACAGTTGTGACATGTATTGGTCACTTGTGCTCTGATGGGGCAAGATCCTTTGGTCATACAAACTACTCATAACATTCCTGGACTTTGTTTTATATCTAAAAGGTAGGTGAAAAGCAAATATTTACATATTGAATCATACATTCCTCATCATTAAATATTCAAGCCTAAAAAACTGACCTTAGAAACACTTTTTAAAACCACATATAAGAATATGCTAAGAGATTAGCATGCACTGTTAAACTGATATCCTCCACTCTGCTGGAATGATAAAGGAACTTTCTATTTTCATTTACTTCATGAGAAAAAAAAAGGAGCTTTAAGCTCGACCAAAATTACTGGCTTCTATAGCACTGAAGCAGTAACAAATCTATGTACTTACACTGCTGTGCATTTTTTTTTTATTAATAATTCTCACATCACAAGAACAGGAAACAGTAAAAAAGCAGCTGTTTTATTCAGCAATTTACAGAAGAGAATTTTTTTAACCTGGCCATTTAAACACTTATTTCATAGGCCATTCCTATAATAATGTAACAGCTATTACATAAAGTCCTGCTTTATAATTATATTCCTAAGAATAAGGCATTTTACCTGTCCAAAAAAATAAAAAGAAAAAAGCTCTTCACTGGGTACCTTTTATCCTTAAAACAGAATGGTAAAATTGGGGGCTTGGTTTTTCCACCCTGGAGCAATTCTTCCCCCATCATCCTCCAGAGAATGTCAGAAAATGCAAAAAATTTCAAAGAGACTAGAATTACAAACTGTCTTAGAAAGTAGCCATAATGAACACTTTTTTAAGGCCAAATTAAGTCACTTCTTGAAGTATACTATCCAGCAAGAGCCAATTAACCTGGTGTCAAATTTCAAGCTTTTTCTTTTCTCAGAAATCTTCATAAAAATATACTCAAATTTAGAATTTTTTTCACTTCAAACTATGGTGATACAATAAAAATAGATTTACTTGGTTATATAGAGTATTTGGTTATAAAGAGTAGCTGAACTTTAAAAAAGCAGTCTCACAGTCTTGATTTTTCTGTGCTGTATGCCCTTATTTTAATCTAGCAACTGCATTTCCATTTTTTAAAAATTGTAACTTAATATGTATATTACATTTTAAAAAGGCAACATCATTAAGAAACATATTTCCAAGTATTAGGGGAAGAAAAGGCTTTTGATTCTCCTTTCTTAATGAAAGGACATTTTCAGAATTGGGGTAGAATCCTGTGCCACCAAAGGGTAATTCTTCCTCCTCTGTTAATTTTCTTAGGAAGTTTCCCTTATATAAAAGAGAAGGTCCTAAATTAACAATGTTATCTTTATGTGTATCTGCACAAACACACAAATACACAAGAAAGTCCACTGACTCTTCATTCTTCTACTACCTCAGTGATGTTTTTAAACATTTGGTGAAATCCAGAGGCAACTGAGTAGCAACTTCATTGCAATATCTTTTGATTAGTTGATTTAAATCTTCATTCAAAAATGAATCCCCTTGTAAAACTTTATCCTGAAAAATATTAAAAGTATGAGTTAAAAGTTCTTATGCCATAAGAGCCAAGCTGAGAGGAAGGCTGAAAATGGCAACAGCTAACGCCAAACCAACATGTGAAACATAATAATGACAGGTACTGGGTCAGGTCTTGGACATAACCCTACACTGCATGAAACAATCTCATGACTGTCTCTACATAGAATTCCAACCCCAGAGATCTATCCTACCAACAACTCCTAAATGTAAAAAAAAACTACCTATAAAACAATTAGGCAAGTTGGAATCATTTATTAAGAGATACATTAATTTAGTTTTAATTTCATCTTTAAAACAAAAATAATGAAAAGTATCACATACCTTCTTTTTGGAGCTTGAAGTTTCAACAGGAGGATTGAATGTCATTGCTGCCATGCTGTAAGCCTCAAAAAGTTCTGTAGCAGATCTATAATCATAAATAGAAAAATAAGGACACCGCTATACTTGTATAACTTCAAAATTAATTGTGCCGAGACAATGACTCATTATTCTAAACCTATATATTAAGGTATAACATAATCCTGCTTTTGAAACCAATAGATCAACACACTCACATAAAATAAATCCTAAATTCCCATACAACGACAACATTATCCAACTAAATCCACCTCAGAGAAGTCTGGTATACATTTAGAAACACAGGCCTGGACAGGGAGAAGGCTAAGCCGAAGACCTCACGCTCAATGTGATCAAGTCCCAACTCAACCAGCTATGTGAACAATATGCAACTAAGTTTAACTTAGTTATCATGGGAGCCAGAGAAGTGAAGTATGGAGTTATCCTCCGTGGATTTCAAACAACTTGACCCTTCAATTGTTAGCCTGGAATAAAAGCAAGGAGTGGCCGTTCAGGACGGAATGCATGCCTACACCCATGGCATGTGAATGAGTCCTTAATGATTCGGGGTTGGTTCACATTCTCTAAAGGAGATCGGCAAGGGCCTGCGAGGGTTGTGCTTTAGTGTCACACTGCAAGCTCCGCTCTCCAAGAGGAAACGTCGAAGCTTGGGGATAAACCCATTCATCATCTTCCTCCGAAAAAGGAAACCTCTGGCATAAACGAGGCAAATGGTCAAGATCTCGGGCAAAAACTTGCCAGAAAAGGATTGTGGATAAAAAAAGTTACAAAGAATTGTGTTCTCCTTTTTTTCCCTTTTAAAAAACAAGGCTGGGGGACAGGTGGCAAGGATGAGGGAAGAAAAAAGTAAGTGGCCATTTTATTATTTTATGGCCCAAAGTTATCTCTATCCTAACCAGAAGGAAAAGAGTTTACGGAAACTACAGTTTATACCTCCTCATTTAGAAGGGTAAGCAGCTAACTACTGCCATGTAAAAAATATAGACCTATTTTTGCCAAATCTCGCAGTATTTTATGAGAATCTAGAAATGGGATTTTTAGGTGAATTATTCCAATATCAAAAAGATAACAATTAATTCAATTTTTGTTCAAACTCTGAAGAGGCCAGAAAATCAGCCTGCTGGACTACAGGTCACTTGCTTGTGATCTCCGAATTTAAAAAAACCAGTGTTTGCAAAGGAGATAAAGCTATAGAATATTAATTCTGAGTGGTAGATATATTGCAAAGGTGTCTTTTATGCCATTTTTTCTTCTTTTCTGTATAACAAGTATTTTCTACCAGATATTTTTTTTCGGGGGGCAGGGGAATAATTACTATTTTTTCAACTTTTCTATACTTTTGAAATTTTTCAGAATAAAAAGTTGGGGAAAAGAAATTTCTTCTAGGAGGACCCTTTTCCTCATCTGCAAGAGTCACAGGAAGTGGCGACCCAAACTTCTTGCAGATCAGGAGGCCCTGATGGGCCAAGGAGAGAAACTGCGGCACTTCTGGATGGCAGCGTTCCAAAGCAATTCTCTTCTCTCTCTCTCACTCTCTCTCCTCATTTTAACCTTTCTGGCACTAGCAGGACCACTCAAGGAAAAAAAAAAAAGAATCATTGTATTAGGTTGGTGCAAAAGTAATTGCAGTTTAAAAGGTTAAAAACCGCAATTACTTTTGCACCAACATAATAAGCAAACAGCATTATCTTATTAATTGTGGAATCTGAGTAATGGGCACATGGGGAGTCACTATTCTTTCTACTTATCCGTATGTGTGGAAATTTTTATGACAGAAAAATGTTAGGTGATTACCCAAAAGCAACTAACAAAATCACATTCAGCATGTTTTCTCTTTAGAACCATTCAGGAATTTGAAGTGAGACCAAATCCAGATAACCAACAGCACTTACATTTTAAAACGATTACTTTATAAAACAGACTTCTCAGAGTAAAGAGCTATCAACTGAAAATTTTATCAACTGCAGTTTTATAATCAGGAGGTACTAAATACTACCTTCGGCTCAACTCTGGTTTGAGTGCTTCAGAGCCTTCCAAAGGGGCTCCAGCAATGAGGTGAGCTGCAAATCGCTGCACTATGGGATGGAAATGTCGCTGAAGGGGAAACAGGAAAACCACATTGTGAATAGGTCAGTACTTTATAAAACACTAGCTACAGCAAATATTTTATTTAATAAACACAAATTTTTATAAAAATTATAGATGTATGTGTTAATTCATAAGAACCACATAACTACAGGAAAAATACTACTTTTGCTCACAGGATTACAACGCAAATCTGTTCAACGACCAAGTTACCAGTGACATAGCTTAGTCTTGCTTTTACTGTATAAGAAGAAAATTCAAAAGCAACTTCTCAGAGTGAAAAAGCTGGTTTAGAACAGGTTTCCTGAAACATTTTCTACAAGTCTCACTCTAATGCAGTCCACACTGTAGGACCACGACATACGAGTAGATGAAATCCTCTTAAAACTGACAGGCCTAGCGAAGTCTCCTTGGATAGGACCCAATGCAAATGTCCCTGGTAAGGGAAAGAGTTCAATCTTACCCCACAAAACTGTCATTTTCAGCTTCCTTAGAAAATGTATCCGAATAGCTTAAAAAGTAGTAAGAGCAAAGTGAAAAATGTACACTATAAAAACAGGAATTCAAGAAAAGGCAGTCCCACAACAAAATATATTAATACTCTTGCAATAATAACTACCTGGGGAAAAACTGAACAAAACTGCTCACAAAATAAAAAGCAGGGTGGGGGGACCCTTACCCGTAGTGCATGCAGCTCCCAGAGAGCAGTGTTCTGAGCGTTACAATACTCGGGTTCGTCCAGCTCAGGAAGAAATACCCCACTTCCCTGAGACTCATTGTCAAGCAACAGATCTGTTTTGGGGAAAGTCTGCAAAAATTTCACATAAGAAGGATTAATTAAATTAATATTGATAATTTAAAGAAGGTTATTGGGTTCTGTACTTTTATTTGTACTTAAATTTCAGTTGATATTATTGTTATATAAGAGTTATAAGCAGATGGACTTCATACATAGTTTTAATTTTTAAAATTTAAGTTTATACCATAAGAGAACAAAAGTTGCAAAAGATTATTTTCTTGGCTTGCTCTAAAAAGAGTTTATTTTGCAAGAGAAAATAGAATCTTTTCACTCAGCAATCCCACTTTTAGGAATCTTTCCTATAGAAATAATTATATTAGACACACATAAGGATATTCACTATAGCATCATGTGTAATAGCAAAAAAGGAAATAATGTATATGTCCATCAAAAGAAAAATGAAAAGTATGAAAGCCAGACTGCCTGAATATGACTCCCACCTCTGCCACTTACTAGCAGTGTCACTTTAGGCAAGTTATTCATTCTCCTGGACCTCAGTTTTCCCCATCTATTAAATGGGAATGATAATAGTAGCTATTTCACAGAATTATTATGAAAATTAAGTGAGTTAATTTTTTTGTAAAGCATTTTTTACAGTGGCATGCCCATAGTAAGAACTGTGTATGTTTATTACACAAATAACCTACTTAGTCATTAAAGAGATAAAGTAGTTATATTTGTACTGACACAAAAATGTATTTATCACCATTAAGTGTTAAAAAAAAGTTGTAGAAAAACATGTATATAATAATCCCCTCAATCCCCTTTCCACTAAAAAAAAGAAAAAGTAGTGTTGTCTATGTTTGGTGTATGCATTTACATATGAAATTTTTAGAAGTCACCTGGAAGGATACCCACCAAATGGTAAAAATGGTTACCTCTGGAGGGCATCAGTAAGGGTGGAATGCTTTCCTTTTGTAATTTATGGACTTCTTTTATCACCTGATTTTGTTACACGTGTGAATTACTTTTACAATGAAAATAATAATGTAAATGGGGGAAAAAAGAGAGACCTCAAACAAAACAGCACTGTCACACCACCAGAACTTATTAGCGCTACTCATTCGTATCACTACTTACATGCATTAATATTCTGTTAGTTGCTAAAATGCCAATGCTTGAGTTTGGAAGAACGTGAAGAGCCAGGGTACACAGGCGCTTGATGAAGGCGAGGGCTCGCTGCTGGGAAACTTGCTTTCTGCGCTTAGTTAGCATGACATCGAGGCACCGCAGCACAACTTCAACACCGTCGTTGGTAGCACCTGCAAGAGCAGGTAGACCCTTCCTTACCTTTCATGACGCTGCAGAAAAACCCACGATCAACTGTCGTACCTGCCTCGAATCACTTCCCTAACCACTGATGCAGGGCTCTACCACTCAAGAGAAGCAGGGGGCTGCACTGCATCTCCAGGCAATTCCAAAACGTCTCTCCCTCCAAGTCTCATGGAGGTTAAACAAGATGTGTGACAGTGGCAGGCCAGCATTTTATATACCAGTGCCTAGTTCTCATTTTTCATGGACTATAATTCTGGTTACAACATATTCTTAAAAGAAATATTTATTAAAGACACATTATCTAAACATACATACCTGCATGTAATTTGAACAGTGTTTTGTAAAGATGTGTATAGAATTTCATCGGATCAATATTCAGAACATCACCTTTGAAATGACAACAAACACCAATTAGGTACATTACAAGCAAACAAAACTTGATCAAGAAAGGATCTTATCAATGAATCTCAACTATAATTTTATATATATATGGTCACAGGACAGCATAAGGAATGGAGTCAGTGGAACTGTTAACAGCTATATACAGTATCAGAGGGGTACTAGATTGGGGAGGGGGGTTATCACTTTGTGAAGGGAGGGTATAAATGTCTAACTATTACATTGTTTCGTACACCTGAAACTGAAGAAAAAAAAAGAAAGGATCTTACCTTGCCCAGAAAGAATATGAAAAGCAGTCTGGACACAGTGAAGACTTTCTTGATAGCTTAAGTTCTTTAAATAAAAGGAAAAGAAAAAAAGATATTAATAATAATAATACCATTTATATCATAAAAAGTAATTCATTAATAGAGTTACTTACACCAGACTCAATGAGACTATGTAGAACTACTAATAAATCATCAAAAAACTCCACATTTATAAGATGAGCAAACCTAGAATTAAACAAAACTTAGTTAAAAGACAACCTCAAAACAGAAATAAAGCAGCCAAAAATTAAACTTGACTTTAAAATTGTATTTTTAATATTTCATATTACGAAATGTTAGCTATGATGATGGAGATGATTGTTACTTCCCATTAACTCAGACAGGCCTTTTTGACAAATCATCCTCATTTGGCCGCTATACTCAGCAGGCACTAAATACAGTATTTCAAAAATCCTTCTGCCCTGAGAAACAAGTCGCTAAGAGCAAGCAACTTCGCCGAGGAAAGTTTACCAGGTGTCCAGCACTGTTCTACGTCATAAAGGAGCAAGCAGCTTCTAGGAAAACAGGTGGTGGGAAGAAGGAAAAGAGGAAAGAGGCGGCTATTTATAAAAATATGGACCCTACGAGAGCATTAAAAATAAAAGGGAAAAGAAGTTGGACCTGTGTCTAGTTCAGGCTCTGCAATTAATTATCTATATAATCCTACATAAGTCACTTGACTGGACTGGGCCTCTCTTTCTAGAAATAACTGAGATCACCCAATAGAGTTAAAGAATCATGGGAGCTACTTAATGTCAGCCCTCTGCTCACTATAAAATATTAGGCACTGAAGTAGTGAAAGGATATCTCCTCAATATCAGTGCAAGAGTCTTTGACACTATGTAAATCTTAGGACAAGAAAGGACCTCAGAAGTGCTACAATCCCCAAGTATTGGTACAACAACCTTTTGGGGAAGCGATTTGGCAATATTTATCAAAATTTAAAATAAGCAATATAGGAACCCAAATGCATGAAGATATTTCCAGTGTAGCAAAAGGGACTAGCCAAATAAAGTAAAGCAAGTAAAAGCTGGTGACAAAAAGGAAATGAGAACTGTGAAGGACACTGGGTCATCATTAGTAAACCCTGTTTAAAATTCATGGTTACATCAGTCTTATTTATTTAGAAAGAATCTGAAAGATTTCAACCTACACAGCCCTTACTTGGCAAGACCTTCTAGAACTGCTGGCAGAAGAGGTGACCTCTGGGCCTTCTTCAATATTCTGAAGTAGGTTACAAACACAATATTCAAAGTCTCCGTGTGCTGGCAGAAGAAACAGACAATACGGCCTTATTATAACCCAGTATGCTGTCTCCTGAGTTACCATAATTATCACTTTCAAAACACAACCTTTTTGTCCCTTCCCAGCCCTCCCCACAATTCAATCTTAGGAGCTTCAACAAAACAGAATGAAGATATACAGCCTGTGATTTCATAAAACCAGCACTGATCACATCATAACTTCTTGCACATCTCACATTTCTGCCTCATGACATAAACCAAAATTACACAACCACAAGTTGAAACAATAAATCTCTAGTTAAAATTATTTAACAAAATTATTTTAAAAGCATAAGAAAATGTGAAACTGCCTACCAGTTTAAGTTTTTTCTCAGTACTCTCTGAAGCTTCTGCCTCCCGAAGCTCTCGTTCTAGTTTCTCTTCTGCTTTCTTCCACTGAAAATAGATTGAAAAATAAAAGTATATGCTACTGAGTGAAAAAAGCAAAGAGGCATAATATGTAAATATTATGAAACCCACACAGTAATACCACAGATTGTCTATGAGTACAAATACAAGCAAAAGAAGAAAACACGGATAAAAAGCATACACAAACCAAACTTGTGACAGTGGTTGCCTCTGGGGAGGAAAGCACAAGAATGAGATTGGGGAAACCAAAGGGGATTCTATCACCAATAGTTTCTTTCTTTACAAGAAAAAGTTGAAGTGAGTCTATTAATATTTGTTCATTCAGAAAAGTGGGTACAAAGAATGTGCTACACTATTCTCTGTAGTTTTCTATAATTTAAATGTAAAAATTTCAGAAAAGAGAAGAAAAGGAAGAACATGCTGAGTCCAGAAATAATTCTTAGTGTTAAATCATCTATGACATAGGAACCAGTCATCAACAGTACTTCCCAAACTCATTTATATACAATATAACACCAGACACTATGCAGAAATTCAACAAAGTATCAAGGTTTTTCCACTTCTTGATGCTGTAAGAGCAGTAATTAAGTGGTTGCTAAGCTGCCTGAGACACGGGACTGGCTGAGGAATAGGGTTTCCTTCCCTCATGTGAGGCTGTTAAAGAGCTGATACGTTCTTACTGGGTCTTTGTTTCCCCACAGCTACATACATGCTGTTCTTACCTGGTATATCCAGCTCATGTTAGGGTAGTGTGGTATAAATAATGAAAACATTTACCTTCATTTGTTTACAGTTATAAGTCTAATTTGGTATTTTTGTCATGTTTTCAAAATTATTAGACACATTCACAGATGGGTATGACTTTTTGTTTTGTTTTTGTAAGCAACTTGATAACCCTAATAAACTGAAGAAGCGATAACAGTACTGATGGTGGTGGTGACAACAAGTTTATAAAGCACACCCAGTTATGCCCTCTGCTAAGGGCTTTACATGCGTCATCTTATTTAAACTGCACAACGATCCTGTAAGCAGGTGCTATTAATTAGTTCGTTTTCAAAATTTAAAAAAACAAATAAAATGTGTCCAAAGTCTCACAGTAAATAAACAAAAGGTTTCAAATACAAATCACCAAAGAAACATGATTCAATTAGCAAAAACCTACTTTGTTGTGAATAACTTGGCATAAATACATCATTTCTGTTAAAGAAGGAATCTTGCGGGTCACTATCTTAAGACAATCTTAAGACAATCTTAAAAGCCAGTGTGGCCAGAAAATCTTTTCACCCACTGCTCTCTTTGCCAATGAATTATAAGTTTAAACTGATTTAATAACATATTTCTTTGCAATACTAGGAAAAATTAAATTCGCTAAATATTAGATTTTAAAACATTTATAATTATGATTTATAACTATGCCTATACTGTGCCTATACTACGAGTTTAATATAAAATAAAATTTAAAAAGGAAATAAATCAAACCTTTCTCTGCATTCTTGACAGACTTTTTCTCTTTTCCTTGAAAGTCATGAATTTTTTTGGCTTATTAATGTCCTCTGTATCTTTTTTCACTTCTACTTCCTTGATTCTCAGGCACAAGAATGTTTTTAACATCTAATATTGAAGAAAACACAAATACACAGCTTAATATTTATACTGCCTACAAAAACTTCATACAGAAAAATAAGAATTTAAAAATGTTATTTCTTTCATGCAAAACAAAAAAACAAAAAACCTTGAAATATCTTTTATCACATTTTACACAAAGTTCTATTATCTTTTTGCTAAACACATATGGTAATTTGTGTCTATGAAAGATCAACTACTATTTGGTTAAATACATGTAATATTATTTTGCAGTTTGATGAGAATAAGGACGAGAACACATTACTTGGCATTAGTAGATAGGATTACAAAGAGTAAACAGGCCAGATAAAGGTTCAAACCAGTGTAGGAGGAGAGGATAAAAATTAGCTATGTTCTAAACCAGCTTTAATTTACCAAACCAGCTTCAGTTTTACAGTAAACAGTTCTAATCTTCACCTTTTTTTCCCAATTAAAAAACAACATAAAAACTAGTTTATTATTGTAAGAATACTTATTTTCCTTCAAACCAATAGGTCCCAACTTTAGCAAACATCAGATCACCTGGAGGACCTGTTTAAAACACAGAGAGCTGAGCCCCAGCCAGAGTTTCTGATTCAGTAAGTGTGGGATGGGACCCCAGAACTTGTATTTCTAATTCCCACTGATGCTGGTCCAGGGACCACAATGAGGACTATTGCCTTAATTCATTCAAAAACTTCAAGAACTAATTTGGAAATTGGTGTTTTGCGTGTTACAGCAACCATCCAAACACAAAGACAAAAGGAGTTTAAAATCCTACATTTTCTCCAGTACATACCATTCTACTAACCTCCTACAGTCGCATTCCTGGAAAACAACTTGAGAATTACAGCTTTATATTTTTCTACTATGTACATTGGAAGAAAACTGAGTATTTCAGATGACAGGGCTTAAAGCACAAAATGAAAACAGGGAAGAATTAAATGTATAAATAGTGAAACTTCAGTCACTCTAGGTATCAGAAAGATCAACTTGAGTATCTTGTAGGTATTCTATATGCTCATAAAATATTACCCAAAAATGAAAAATAACTCCAAATTCAAGAATACAGTATATGGTCAACTAATCTTTGGCAAGAGCACCAAGAATACATAATGGGGAAGAACACTCTTCAATAAATGGTGTTGGGAAAAATGGATATGTACACACAGAAGAATGAAATTGGATCCTTATCTTAAACCACTCACAAAAAATAACTCAAAATGGATTACAAACTTTTAAGACTTGAAACCACAAGACTCCTAGAAAAATAGTGGGGAAAAAGCTTCTTGACATTGGCCTTAACAATGTTTTTTTTGGATATGACACCAAAAACTCAGGCCATAAAAACAAAAATAAGCAAGTGGTATTACATTGAATTAAAACTTCTGCACAGCAAACGATCAACAGAACAAAAAAGCAACCTACAGAATGGCAAAAAATGTTTGCAATCTATATATCTGATAAGGGGTTAATATCCAAAATATGTAAGGAACTCATACAACTGAACAGCAAAAAACAAATAACCCGATTGAAAAATGGGCAAAGAATCCAAATAGACATTTTCCAAAAATATACAAATGGCCAACAAGTATGAAAAGATGCTCAACATCACTAATCATCAGGGAAATGCAAATCAAAACCACAGTGAGATATCACCTCACTCCTGTTAGACTGGCTATTATCAAAAAGACAAGATATAACAAGTGTTAGTGAGGGTGTGAAGAAAAGGGAACCCTTGTGCACTGTGGGTAGGAATAAAATTGGTGTAACTATTATGAAAAAGAGTATGAAGGGTCCTCAAAAAATTAAAACCAGAATTATCATATAATCCAGCAGTCCCACTTCTGGGGATATATCCAAAGGAAATGATATCAGTAACTCAAGGAGATATTTGCACTCCCATGTTTACTGCAGCATAGATATAGCCAAGATATTGAAACAACCTATGTGTCTCTAGCCAAAAAAATGAATAAAGAAAATGTAGTATATATATACACGTACAATGGAATATTATTCAGCCATTAAGAAAGGATCCTGCCACGTGTGACAACATGAATTGAACATGGAGGAAATTTTACTAAGTGAAATTTAACTCACAAAATACTCACACAAGTATGAAAAAATAATATGGCCAAAATGTTTTCTTCCATGCTGACTAAAGCAGCAAAAATCTACAAACAACCCAGCTGTCCATCAAGTAGGAGGCTATATATTCACATAATGGAACACTATGACAAACATTCAAAATAATGGGATAGCCTTATACATGAGTCCACAATGTATCAACTGAAAACACCTCCAGAATAATGTCCATAGTATAAAAATATTTTTATTTTAAAATAAATCTATATATGCATAGAAAAACATCTAGAAGGATACAAATCAAACTGTTAAGAGGAAATTATCAATTATCAACTTAAGAATCAAAAGTAGATGACTAAATGGAAGGTTACATTGGGGGAATTGAGTACTTTCCCTTTCTACTTTGTACACTTCTATAAAGAATAAATTCCTCATGACAACTGAAATTAGCTTAATAATTTAAAAACAAATACAACGCAAAGTGAAAAAAAGAGACAGGCTTACCTCTGGCCTAACGTCATAATTTCTGCCCTTCACAAAACCAGAAATCACTTTAATTACACCGAGGGAAGCTTGGCCTAATTTATCTTGTTTAAAGAGTTTCTTTACTGCCTCACAGCACATTTCAGATATCTGAAAAATAAAAACGTTACATTAAACCAGTTTCTCCACCTCAGTACTACTGACATTTGGGACCAGATAATTATTTGTTGTGGGAGGCTGTCCTGTGCATTGTAGGATGTTCAGAAGCCTTTACCCATTAGATGCCAGGAGCAACATGCCCCCACCACTACAGTCGTGACAGTCAAAAATGTCTGCAGACACAGCCTCATGTTCCCTGGCGGGCAAAACTGCCTCCTATTCAAAACAACTGCACTAAACTTATGGCCAAAGAATTTTCTTAAAGAGACAGTGTTTAACAAAGTGACTATTTTAGCAATAAATAATTAGCTACAAAAGAATTTCGAGAAAAAAATCACATGGTCTGTAATTTTCTGTTAAGCAGGACAGCCACACTCAATTAGAGCAACCCACCGATTTTGACACGTCATTCATGAGAGGGACGATCAATACAATGATGTTGTTGTGAAAGTTGAAATGAGGTAGTGCCACCAACAGCTCACACAGGCTCTTCACAGCCACTTCTGCCAGTCCTTTGTATGCCTTTAAGGAAACGACATTACTTTTCTTCAGCTTCCTTTGCTTCCAGTCTAATTAATGGATAACTATAGTTAGTTACTTTATTCATTGGTCAAAACTTCAACTGAATTATCTTTCTTTTACAGGAATATGTACTAAAATGAAAACTCAACACACCATCCAAATTCTTAAACATGAGTGGTGTCTACATTTAGACAAGTACAAAGGTTATCATTAAATTTTTTCTACACCATTCACCCTCTGACTCTAACCACAATTACCAAAATCTTGGCTTTCTGTGTGTTTTAAGAGATATATTATTAGATGAAAAGAGTACCCAGGGGGTAAAAGAGGGGAGGGAACAGGGAGCTGGATACCTGAAAGGAGTACCTGCACTGGGCTGTACGAAAGCTTTTCCCAAAACACCTGACTGTAAGTCAAGAAGCCTGGCTTCAAATCCTAGTCACCCACCAACTGGCTGGTGACTATGAGGAAGTTCCAAACTGTCTGAGCCCCAGTCTCTTTCATGTTCCAAAAATCTAGGACATCATTTCTCTTGACTTCTTGCTGATGCTCACTGTGGTATCTTGACCCAGGAGGTCCAAGAGATTCAAATTCTCCTTCAAAATAACTGATGATTCATGGTACCTCTTTTCTAGAAATTTCTATATACATACCGTAACACAGCATCCTGAATATAAGAATCTAAAAATATGCTAGTCTCTCTATAGAAGGTTCAACACCTTCCTCTATCTCATATATAGCCAGAGATGAGAAAGATGGTATGGATAGTACCTTTATTTTAAACTTGTTTCTCATCTATATAATTTTTCCCTAAACAGACTATGTTCACCATAAGTAAGAACGATACGTTCTATTTACTTAAACCTGACAAAAGTTAATCGACAGATGAATGAATGAACAAAATGTAGTATATACATACAATGGAATATTATTTGACCTTAAAAAGAAAAATCTGGCACATGCTACAACAGGATGAATCTTGAAGATTTCATACTAACTGGAGTAAGTAAATCACAAAAAGACAAATATTGTATGATTCCGTTTATATGAGGTTCCTGGATAGTCAAATTCATAGAAACAGAAAGTAGAATGGTGCTGCCAAGGGCTGGAGGGAGGAAGGGGTAAGGAGAGAATGTTTAGTGGTTCCAGAATTTCAGTTGGGGAAGATGAAAAGTTTAGAGATGGATAGTGGTGATGGTTGTACAATTATGTGAATTTACTTAATGCCACAGAATTGTATACTTAAAAATAGTTCAAATGATAAATTTTACGATATGGATATTTTACCAAGACATTTTTAAAACTTGGGGGGAGGGGAGCCTTCAATTCACTTAGAAAAGGCCTGTACTGCGTGGTCCAATACAGAGGCCACTGGCCACACGTGCAACTGAGCACTTGAAATGTGGCTAGTCCAACACCTTCATGGCCTAATTGGGCCAACTGGATTCAGCACTCCTGTTCCAGCTGAGGGAGCAACTGCATAATCCTTAGGCCCAGCACCGCTAAAGAAGCAAAAATTGAGTCAGTGAAAGCACATGGCCTAGGCAACTGGCCATCCCTTCCGCGATCATGCCCAAATTTTTCCTATGCCCTTCCTTTCCCAAAGGAAAAAAAGAGCAATGGTTTGACAGGGAAGTTTATTATCCTGAATAAGTGACTTGTAAGCCATTTTCAAAGCACTCATTACAAGTTACCTTTCTCTCCTGACTACTCCCTCCCAATAAAAACAGTAGAATAAATTCTAACCATTCATGAATTTAAGAAACATACGACTATTTACTAAAGGATGGCAGCAACAATGCTAATACCGGATAAAATATAATACAAACTAAGCACAGTTCTCAGTGTTTTACATCCATAAATTCATTTACTGCTACACAAAAATCCTATGAGGAAAGTACTATTATTTTATACACAGAAAAACTGAGACACAGAGATTAAATGATGTACTCATCACATATTGTGTTTCCCTGAAAATAAGACCTAGCCGAACAATCAGCTCTAATGGGTCTTTTGGAGCAAAAATTAATATAATTATATTGTTATGTTATATTACATTATTATATTATGATACAATACATGATATGATATGATACTACATTATATCATATAAGACCGAGTCTTGTATTAATTTTTGTTCCAAAAGACACATTAGAGCTGATTGTCCAGGTAGGTCTTATTTTCGGGGAAACACGGTATGTGGTAAGGGGTACCCAGAAAGTCTGACTTTAGACTCTTCTCCTGACCGTACATTATAATGACAGTCCACAAACAGCACAGAATATAGAATTCACCTTCCTGACCAAAGCTAAGTATGTTACATGCTTTCAATATGTTAAATATACCTTTAACTATTTGCTCCAGATTTTCCAAATAAAATTTATATTGGCTAACCAGACCTTCTTCAAATTCTCTTAACTTTTGGGTTTCTTTGCGGATCTGAAAAGATCAAAAAAAAAAAAATCATTTCTTTAATATCAATATATTGACATCTGAAAATCAGTGCAAAATGTGAATGCCTGAGTACCCAGTCATGTAAAAACAGCCAAACAAAAAAAAAAAACCCTGTTTCTCCCATCTCTAGCGCTCCAAAATTTTCAGCTTATTTTCTATAGTAATTATATTTAGCATACCTTGGTAGATTTTTCTGCTTCTGTTAGGGGCCGAATTTTATATGAAGGAGTAATGTCTTTAAATAACTCCATCAGAGAAATTATCACCAGCTTTCGAACAGTAACAGCCACATCAGGATCCTGTTCCATCAGCATGGAACGTAATTCTTTCAGTTTTTTAACCTGTTAAAGAAATAACTTACAAGGCTAGAGAATCATGGCAAAACAATTATGAGCAAAAGCGCCACACCTGGCACAATAAGTGAAATTCACACAGTGACTCATAAGGTCTAATCAAGCCATATACAACTCCAGACACTGCGCCCGTTACCAAAAGATAAGTCACTAACGTTAGAAATTAATCATATTTTTGTTAAATAGTTATAAAAAATACTTTAAAATGTTTAAATGTGTTAATTTACCTATTTTTAGAAATTCATTTTAATTGGGTTTTGTTAAAGATGTGTGTCCTATTTCCCTAAAAACATTTTTTGAAATATATTAATGCTATGTATACAAAATATATAATCACATGTGTAGAAATTAATCAGGAATTAATAATGTATCCACAGTAACTTTAGCTTCAAAGTTAGTCATACAAAGATCATTTGTATGATACAATGCAGACGTAGAAGATTGGTTTAAACTAATGAGCTTGCTTTAATGAGCTACACTGCCTGCTGGAGCGGTATCTAGAGTAGCAGCACCCTGGCTGATGAGCAGTGTTTGCCACAGCAGGGAGGAGGACAGGTTTTTCACCACCTATTTGCTATCCCTAATTTATGTGAAATGAGCATGGGGCTCCAGAGTTAGAGGACCTGCGTTCCAATCCAGTGGCTGTTAAAATCTGGAACAAATCACTTGAGTTTTTAAAGGCTCAATTTTTCAGCTATAAAATAAGGTCAGTAGCTCTTGTCTCCATGGTTTTATGATTAAGTGAGATAATGCAGGTGAGAAATACTCCAAATACGCCTCCCCGATTCTGCTCCTCCTCTTCCCGTCATTTTGTTAGAAAAGGACAAGTCCTACTCCAAAGCATACCCACATTAAATTTTTTGTATACATGTAAATAATAGATTTTATGGTTCAGTAAACAAATATTTGGCATAGTAGGATGCTGGGGACACCAATATAACAAAAATAACAGTATCACTTTATATGACTTCATGTACACTGTATCATGTAATCATCACGGCAGTTTTAAAATAGGTACCATCTCCTTTTAGAAATGGAGAAAATAAGCCTTAGGTAAAAACCTTACCCAAAGTCCAACAGATACTTAGCAGAGCCAAGACTAAAGCTGGGGTTTCTTGAGTCCACATGTTATAACTATCACCATCTTCACCACTGTACCCATGACCCAATTTATCATAGTGCTCCCAGTCTATTTCACTTAAAATATATTCCACTTGTAAGTGTTCCAGAACTAATCTCACTGACTTGTGTTAGCACGTTCCTTACTAAAAACTCTATGGATCAGTCCAGGAAGTTTACAGGTAAGTTCCTCCTTCCTAATACAATTAATTTTTATAGACTTACCACTTTTAGAATTAAAACATTAAGTCCAACATCTTCATTTTAGAGACTGGGAGCATTTAAGAGACTTTTCTAAGATTACAGAAAAAATTAAGTTCAGACGCAGAATTAGGCTAAGGTTCTGTCTATTCTCTTATTCTAACTCAGTTACTATGTTTTGCTAACGCTGTTCCTTTTTGTGTATATTTACAGATAAGAGAATCTTAAAATATTAGACATTTAGACCATATCTAATGTGAAGAAATTAAGAAATCAATGCTACTTACATTACTTTCTGGATCTGATAATATGGCAGATGCCAAGGCTGCAATATGCATTTTCTTCTCCTGTAGTTTCTTTTTTCTCTCAATTAAGTGTTCTTCTATGGTCAGCTCTCGAATGGGCTCTTCAATGATCTCTGAAACAGATTAGGTTTTCCCTCTTAAACATGCCATTATTTACCATCATCCAAGAATCTTAATTCATATTATCCTTTCACCAAACATACGAGGTACTATCAATAGCCCCATCACTAGTACCCAATAAGGGTCGGCCTGTTGGCTCAGTTGGTTAGAGTGCAGTGCTCATAACACCCAGGTCGCGGGTCCAATTCCCACAGGGGCCAGTGAGCTGCGTCCTCCACAACTAGATTGAAAACGGTAACTTGACTTGGAGTTGATGGGTCCTGGAAAAACACACTGTTCCCCAAAATGCCTCAATAAAAATTAAAAAACAAAAATAGTACCCAATAAAATGGGTACTATCAATAGCCCATTTTATAGATAAGGAAACTGAGGCAAAGGGAAAGTATCTTGCCTCGGCTCATAAACCTGGCAGAAATGGGACTGAAACCCAGGTAGCCTGACTCTAGAGCTCATATTCTTAACTACTATGCTAATAAACCCATAATAATTCACATTAAGGGAAAGGGCAATCTGATTTAGTTTTAAGTACAGAATATTCTGTTTTCAACTCTATACAGTCCTTTAAACTACACAAAATATGTTCCCCTTAAGAAACTCATAGAGAACTAGATTTAATAAGTATACAACATAATCTGCAATAAGCTTATCAAAGATGACTGAAAACAGTAAATAATTGACCTGTAATCTCATTTACACATTAATAAGGTTTGCTAAGCAGAAGTAAAATTTAACCAGCTTGTTCTCTCACAAATTCTAAACCAACAGTTTCAAACAATAAAATGTTATTTCAATTTAACTTTGATTAGAACTGTGCTATTAGAAACCCACATGTAATGATCTAAAGCAGATATATACAAAAGTACAATTGCTCTAAGAAAGAACCAAAATTATTTCAGACCACAGAATTGTTTTTATAATTTTAAGCTAAAGAGGTAAGTTACTTGTAGGCAGATGCTACAATTACAATTAAAAAGAGTTCAAAATATGTAATTTTCAATTAACAATTTAGTAACTATAAAGATGTATCCCGTTACCTTCCTCAAGTTCCGTCGCTTCTTGATCTTCTTCATCTTGATTACTGTCAACAACTATGAAAAATATATGTATTATAAATGTGATAATATACTAACGTGGTAATACTACAAAAAAAAGTAGGGACATAATTAGTTTTGTGAGGAGGGAGCAATTAGTGATTGAGGGGAGCACAAGCGAAGTTTCTGGGTATTGGCACTATTTATTTCTTGCCCAGATGGTAGTTTTATGGGTGTGCTTTTTGTGATAAACCACGTAACTTCACATCTTTGATTTCTGGGCTTTTCTGTGTAGTATTTTATTTCACAAGAAAAAAGATCCTTTTAAGAAAAAAAAAGCCTAATAAAGGATGACTAATATGCTCCAATTTTAGGAACAAAAAAATTTGGTGAAATACTCTGAAAAGAAACTCACTCATAAGTACAACAGACACCTTAAATAATAATCAACTGTGTTTCTGGTCAAAATTACAAGCTTGATAGATGACTAATTAATTATAGCTACCCCTCTTTTCCAGATATGGGTAAAAGTCAAAATAAAATTAAATTTTTAATGAAAGAAATATGTGATATTAAGGAGCTAAAATTTTAACTAAAACACCGATCAGAGTCACCTGGCTTCTCCCTGGTCTGTGGGATTATACCACTTTTATCTTTGATAGGAAGCAAGTGAATCAATTCCTTCTCTGGCACAGTTTGCAGAGTTCTTGGTATTTTTTCATATTTATCTATAACATGCTCATGCTTTCGTTTCTTGGCGTGAATGGGCTCACTGCAGAAAAGAATTAATTTTCAGTTTTAATATATTAAAATGGAACATAGAGACTTATCATTTTTAAAGCACAGAACAATATACCACTAGCCAAACCTTCGATAGGTATATAGATATTAGCACTTAGATCAGGTACTCAAATAATAAATGACTAAATGAATTGTACAGTCTACCCCAAAGTCAAACTATGGCTCTTTCTAGTTTCCCTTTACATGTAAAATAAAAGTGAAAGTTACAGAAGCTTCTTTTTAAAGAATATTGCACAGACCCGAGGGTGACATCGTGCTATTTTATATTCCCAAAAACCTTCAGAGCACAGCATGCACTTACGAGTTAAAAAGATCGAAGTTTAAATTTCAGATCCACTACTTGTGATTGTGGGGAAGCATCAGTTTCCTTTCTGTAAAGGGGAATAATACCTACCTAATAGGGAAATGAGGATTGAGATCTTAGCCATAAAGAGCTCAGGACTGTTCTGCCAATTCCTCAAACAAAGAATAGCATTCTTCCCCATTCACTCTACTGCACTATTCAGACTCAAGAGAAATAAAGATGCTCACTAAATAAAATCAGCTTGTTTTATCCATGAACTTCCTTTATTTAGGAAACAAACTGAATAACAGGGTTTACTCTTTGTAAACACAGTGTTCTGAGCTGAAGTCTTGCACTAACTACCTAGGTTAAACTCACAACCAAGTTTTTAATACTGAAAGGATGTGAATGATTATAGTCTAAATAATTACCTAGAAGACAGATCTCTGGTTAGAAAAGATGCTCTTTGTCCTAAATCCTTCATTAACTGTAAGTCATCTTCATCCATCATATCTAAAGGAAGGGCTTCCTCTTCTTCCTCCTCTTCCCTCTCAATCCTTTTATCTGTTCCAAAAAAAAAAAAAAAATCAGAAACAAGTTTAGAGATGTAGAACTGCATTTTTGTGTCTCCAACAGGAAAAGCTTGTGTTTCTAATACTTGAGCCCGGTGCTTGTAAACGGGAGCACTACTCATGTGTTGAACAGGATGCTTCTTTGTTGCACTGGGGTGTACTGAGCTAGGGTGTCCTGACCCCTGAAAACTAACCACCTGGAGCATTCCCAGGCCACCGTAACAATCAAAAAATAAATGTCTCCTCACATCCTACGTTGTCTTTCAGGGCATTTGAGAATCAATGACAGCCCCATAGCTCTGTCTGATCTCCAATGACTGTCACTTCCACTCCACTTCAGCTGCCCCCTCCGAGGGCCACATCCCAAACCTTGGTGCTCACCCCTCTCTCTGACCGTAACCTTTTGTCCTTCCAACTCTCACTCAGTTACTTCCACTGCACTTTTGACCAACAGACCTTCAATCCTTTGACCACTCTACTTCCTATCCTATCTTCATTCCCCCACTTATACTGTATGGTTATCACTTGAACCACCCTCTTGCAAGTGTCCTCAGCTACTTTCCCTCTACAGGTTAGGCACTCATATCCAACAACACCCCAAGTATGAATCATTCTTTCTCTCTTTGTCCCTTGTTCTCTTTCTTTCTCTTTCTCAATTGAAACAAAAAAAAAAAGAATGCCAACTAAGTGCCAAACACTGTTCTAAGTGCTGAGGATTCAACCATGAACAAAATAGTCTTATCATCTTCCCAAACAGAACTTAAAATTCTCACTCCAATAACAATCGTAAATATCGCGATATAAATGTACACAGTGCACAGAGTGGAACACCTATCTACTTTACAAGAGCCTGCCATTTCTCAAAACGGACCAGCCATTGTTTTATTTCCCTGGTCAACTTTCTCTCTGCCCTAGGGTACCTTTTCAAATCTTTTATCTATCATCATCACACTTCTCATCACCTACCTCACATCATAATCATTAGAGGACCTAGCTTTTCAAATTACTGATAAAAGAAAAGCTGCAAGATAGAAAACACCTTAAATTTCCTACTGAATTCAATAGCACTTGCATGCATCTTTTCCTTTTTCTTTCTTCTAACACTGAAAGAGGTGCCTCTCCTGTGCTCTGGATCCCAAAAACTCTTGCCTTCTCTTGCCTTGTTCTATCGTTTAAGCCTCTCTCACCTGTATCTTCAACCTCTTCAATCTGATATTAGCATTTTAAGATGGACAAGTAAGTCATTTTCCAGGGGGCAATATGTCAATATCTTTCCAAAATTTTAAATGCATTTTATTACTAGTTCAATAAACTTCCATACAAGAAAAAATATGCAGCTGCTAAAAAAATTTGAGGTAGGAAGTGATAATAATCACATCATTTGTTGCACAGATCTTATGTACCATATAGGATATATAGTATTCCACCTTAACAGCTATTTAGTATTCCACCACCTGTATACAACATTTGTTGTCATTTATTTTAACAATTCCTTGCTGATGGACATTTTGATTTTCAGTTTTTGGTGGTGGTAGCGATGGCATTTGTTTTGGTTTGGTTTTTTGCTATTTTAACAGTGTTGCAATGAACATGCTTGGGCATGGATAGTCTTAGCAAATTATTTTCAAATACGAGGGGTGGCAAAAAAAAGTATACATATGATCTGTGTTCATCTTTTGTTATCAGTATGTATTGAGTATTACAATCTTAATAGTTTTTTCCTTTCTTAAAATGTGTGGGTCGGCCCGTTGGCTCAGGCGGTTAGAGTTCCACGCTCCTAACTCCGAAGGCTGCCAGTTCGATTCCCACATGGGCCAGTGGGCTCTCAACCACAAGGTTGCCAGTTCAATTCCTCGAGTCCTGCAAGGGATGGTGGGCTCTGCCCCCTGCAACTAAGATTGAACACGGCACCTTGAGCTGAGCTGCCTTCCGGATGGCTCAGTTGTTGGAGCGCGGGCTCTCAACCACAAGGTTGCCAGTTCGATTCCTCGACTACTGCACGGGATGGTGGGCAGCGCCCCCTGCAACTAAAATTGAACACGGAACCTTGAGCTGAGCTGCCTCCCGGATAGCCCAGTTGGTTGGAGCGCGGGATCTCAACCACAAGGTTGCCGGTTCGACTCCCACAAGGGATGGTGGGCTGTGCCCCATGCAACCAGCAACAGCAACTGGATCTGGAGCTGAGCTGCGCCCTCCACAACTAAGACTGAAAGGACAACAACTTGAAGCTGAATGGCACCCTCCACAACTAAGATTGAAAGGACAACAACTTGACTTGGAAAAAAGTCCTGGAAGTACACACTGTTCCCCAATAAAGTCCTGTTCCCCTTCCCCAATAAAATCTTTAAAAAAAAAAAAAAATGTGTATACATGTTTTTGGAACCCTCCGAATAATCATAGGATGAATTCCTAGCAGTGGGATTGTTGGGCCAAAGGAAAGTGCATTTCTTTCTTTCTTTCTTTTTTTTAATCCTGCCTGTCATTGTTTATATGAGTTTACGAGTACATATATTTTTTTGCCTTTTTTATTCAAAGGGTGTAAGCATATCAGACGTGGGGTGATAGCCTATAATTTCAAGTGGGTGAAAGCTTCAATATACACTACTTTTCACTTTATTTTTTAAAATTAACTGTTTTGTAGAGTATTTCATGTTAGTACATTCCTTCTTTCTTGAAACACTCTTCTTTTGATTTCTAAGACACTGTACAATTCTGGTTTTCTTCCTAATTCTCTGGTTCTTCCTCAAACCCCAGGACAGGTTTTTCTTCCTCCACCCATTTCTTAAATGCTGAGGTTCCTTTAAATTCTGTTCTAGGTTCTCTTATTTTCATACAACGGTCTCCACAGTATCTTACCCAAGTGTAAGACTTCAATTACCATCTATATGCTGATATATCACAAAATTACTCTACACAGACCTTTCATTTGAACCTTATACACTTATATCCAACCACTGATAGACTTCAATGTGTAAGAATGAAGAAGTCTTTTGCTTATTTTTAATATGTAATTATTAACACATCATGCTTTTTAAATTCTACTGAAATTTAGATGGAAGCGATCTTAAAAAATATCTAACTCAACCACTGCATTTTTTAACAGATTAAATACCTGGAGATTAAGTGACAGACTAAGGCCACATCAGTAATACAAAATCAAGAAAAAAGCCCAAGTTTCCTGACTTCTAGTCCCATGACCTTTTATACATCACTATAATATGTTATCAAGAGATCAAACTACCCGGAGTAAGATTTTTACTGATATATCCCTTCGGGCAAGGGAAGTGAAGTAAGAGAAAAAATAAACATGTGGGATTACATCAAACTAAAAAGTTCTTTCACAGCAAAGGAAACCATCAATAAAACAAAAAGGGATCCTACTGAATGGGAAAAGATATTTGCCAATGATATATCCGATAAGGGGTTAAAATCCCAAATTTATAAAAAACTCTCAACTCAATTCCAAAAAAACAAACAACCCAATTAAAAAATGGGCAGAGGACATGAAGAGACATTTTTCTAAAAAGGACATACAGATGGCAAACAGACACATGAAAAAATGCTTAACTTCACTAACCATTAGAGAAATGCAAATAAAAAGCACAATGAGATACCACCTCACCCCAATCAAAATGGCTGTCATCAAATCAACAAACAACAAGTGGTGGCGAGGATGTGGAGAAAAGGGAACCCTTGTGCACTGTTGGTGGAATTGCAGATTGGTGCAGCCACTATGGAAAACATATGGAGGTATCTCAAAAATCTGAAAATGGAACTACCTTATGATCCAGCAATTCCACTCCTAGGTATTTATCCAGAGAAATCCAAAACTCTAATTCAAAAAAAATTATGCATCCCTATATTTATTGCAGCACTATACACAATAGCCAAGACATGGAAACAACAGAAATGCCCATCGGTAGACGACTGGATTAAGAAACTGTGGTACATTTATACAATGAAGTATTATGCAGCCATAAAGAAGAATGAAATCTTACCATTTGCAACAACATGGATGGACCTAGAGAACCTTATGTTAAGTGAAATAAGTCAGACAGAGAAAGACAAATACATATGATCTCACCTATACGTGGAATCTAAAGAAAAGAATAAATGAATGAACTAATCAGAAACAATCTCAGAGACACAGAGGAAAAACTGAGGGATGCTAGATGGGAGGGGGGTGGGGATAAGGGGGAAGGTGAGGGGATTAGAAAGCACAATCTGTAACCACTAGATTGCCATGGAGATATGAAAGTCAATTTGGGGAATGTAATCAATAATGTCGTAAAGATTTTGTAGGGTATCCGATGGACACTTGTCTCATTACGGAGACCACCTCAGGGAAAATGTAGATATGTATGTATATATGTGTATATATATGCTGTACTCCACTTCTTGTGTATGTATATATACATACACAATATACATACACAAGAAGTGGAGTACAGCATTAGGAATAGAGACAGTGGAAATGTAATGGCTGTGTGCGATGTCAGAGGGGTAGTGGATGGGGGGGGTTGTCACTGTGTGAGGGATATAAATGATAAATGTCTAACTATTACATTGTTTTGTGCACCTGGAACTAATAAAAAAATATTTTTAAAAAAAGAGATCAAACTAAATACTGTGTGTCTCCCAAAATAAGACCTAACCGGAAAATAAGCCCTAGCAGATTTTTCAAGATGACATCACCCCCTGAACATAAGCCCTACCTCATCTTTTGGAGCTAACCTTAATATAAGACCCGGTCTTATTTTTGGGGAAACACGGTAGGTCAGGATTAAGAAAATGAGATGGACATGGGAAGACAATAGTCAGATACTGTCAAATATGACGACCCTGAACGTACCACTAACATTGTAGAAGAACTGGTCTGACTCAAAATGGTCAGATTCCTTACCTATTTTGAGTACTGAGAGTTCTTGGACAGTTTTACAAAAGAATAACCCTGACAATTACAGCTCAATTTCACGCCAAGTTTCCAAGTGAAAAGAAAGCCAGAAGTTTAGAATACTAAATGAACCTTGGCCACACTGCGAAGAATGCACCAGAGAAAAGCAATGTTCTTACCTAAGCAAACTGCCCAGTGAATGGGAAAGTGGCAGCCCTGGCATGCTGCCCAACATTCATTTACAGGGCTATTCTGAGTTTGTTTTCCCAAGTAGTGTATCTTCAGATCTGCTTTCTAGAGAAACTAAAAGCATAGGCTAGCTCTTTTTCACAATACTATACTGAAATGTTTTTTCACACTGACTGTGATAAAGCATACAGGACTATTATTCTTACCTACTCTTGGGAAGATCTGAGAACAACAGTGATTAGTAGAAAGCAGTTATTTCATGAAGAACATTTTAGAACAAATCAACGGAAATTAGAGCACATGAATGCCTTCACAATTACCTGGTCGTTTTTTCTTTGGGTCCTCCAATGGAATGGGTTTCTTAGACACAGCATCTTTTACAGCTTGCCTTAGTTTCCTCTGTTCTTTTCGGTACTTCTTGAGAGTGCTTTGTTGTTTAAATTGCTTATTTTTCAGTTTGTTTTCAAGTTTGATCTTACTAGTTTTTAGCAACTTCCGAAAGCTTGGGACCTGTTTTTTATTTCTTCTCTGTAAAACAACAGGAAGAATGCAGCATACCCAGAAATTTAAATTATTTTATTTTTAAAATCAGAGTAAAGAGAATCGATTATAAATTTCGTTACACCAAGTCCACAATTCTAATGTCTCACAGCCATGGATCTTGTATATAAAAGCTAAAATCAAACTAAAGCATTAGTCCTACAGAATGGCACTACAGCATCAGTTATTCAACGAGGGGTCTTCTTGTGACCAAATCCACAGGCGCTCAAAAGGGTCCAGGACAAAAAAAAAGTTAAGAACCTCTGACCTATTGGTAAATGGTTATTCAAGGCTTGCTTAACACCTATAGTTTAGCATACTCAGAGCAAAATGCGGGCTGTCAAACAACTGACATTTATATATTGGTTGACTGTTTACAAAGCACTCCAACATAACAGCCTAGTAGTTAAGCAGTGATTGCCGTTATCTGCACATTACTGAAGAAGCTAAGGCTTATAGGTTATGTGACTTGTCAAAGACTCTTAAACTAAGAAAGGCAAAGCTGAATTCAGGTGTTTAAATTCCAACTCTCTTGCTGGTGACTCCTCATTCAGAAATCCAAATCCTAGAAGTAGCTCTAATTTTCTGTGAGAACAAGAATTTGCTTTCCTATCTCCTTACCCTTTAAGGGATAAAATGGACACGTCTCGGTTCCCGTGACTCATACTATAAATTCACTGAGAACATATAAATTCAATACGAGGTTCAAAAGATGGTCTGGAAGAACCCTCCAAAGTCTGACATCCCAGGGATGCAAGACTCGGTGCTTGTCTCATCGTGGCTCCTGAAGTCGAGCGCGAACACAGTGGGCGTTTCAGGAAGAGCCACGTGAAGAGCTGGGAAGAGGACAGCTCACAGAGCGAAGAGGGAGCCCCGAATCTAGGCCACCACCCCCTAAACAAGGGCAAAATGCCGCCGGACAGCTACACCAGGGAACGAATCTATCAGCCAAAGGGGCCCTAAACCGCGAGAATCGGGCTTCGGAGGACTCTTACCGCCTTCATCCTTAAATCGGGAAGGAGTTCCGGTGCCACAAGTTCACCAAGGTGCAGAGATAATCCAGGAATCCAGAGCGGGCGACACACATGCGGCAACCTCAACACTGCGCAAGACGGAAGCTGCCGCTAGCCCCGCCCCATTCTCCGCCGCCGGAAATGGGGCGGGACTTCCGTAGACAGGCTCGGGAGCGCGCCTCTGGGCCGGCGTCCCTCCGGCGTGCACGAGTATGGACGTGCGCCGAGCCCAGAACAACGTGGGCCAAAAGGCACTTGGCCTGGGGCAGTACTTTATAAGGTATTTTAATCTTTGACCTTTCCCGAATTTCTTTGAAAGTGTGAAATGGGGCTCCTTCTTTCAGAATGAAGGGACTTGGTTTTTTTCAATAACTTCACTGCATTTTGTGCCTCTCCTCACGTAGCTTATCTTTCTGTTATAAATACTGATTTTTGTAGTCTGTTGTCCTTCCGTAAAGTCTTGAGAGCAGAGAAATCTTATTCCATTTGTGTAATGCCCGCTCCTCGCCTGGCCCTGTTTGGAAATGCCGAATGATTTCTCGTGACCCCCCGGCACTCAAAAGTCTGTGATTCTTGATGTTTTATTTTGAAACACTTTTTGCCTTAGTAACCATTGTCTGATAAAGAGTTACATCAGTGAAATTCATCTGCATTTCAATATTTTACAACTATTTTACCTTTGTGTAAATTGTACTGCCTGCTTAGTCATTCCCCGGAATTTTAACGGGAAGATTTATGCATTGCAAGAATAAGAATATGTTTTTTTAAATGATTGTCTCTCAAAGACTTTTTTCATGAATAAATTTAAGAATTCCACTTCCGGTTTTTTGTTTGTTTATTTGTTTTTGTTTTAATTTAAAGTCCATGATTCTTGAGCACATGACTGACTCTCAGTCTGGCTTGGCAGTCCTGAGCCCAATGGGAAAAGCCAGTAGAGGCTCAAAAGATTCTGAGCTTCCTGTGGGTGTTGGTTTTAAACTGAGAAGAAACCTCCCAATTTCTGGATCCCACTTCAAAAACCAAGAATCCCATTCTATCTGGAATTCTTTCCATCCCTTTCAGCGTTCCCAATTCACCCCACCCCGTCCTCACACACTCAGAAACAGCAAAGCCTGTCCCCCTGGAGTATTACTTCATCAAGCAAACTGAAAATGTTTGCCTGTGCTCTTCCCAAGTGTCCGAATTCCTTTCCTAACAGCAATTTATCCTTAGTCACTCCCATCTTCCAGCCTTCCCTCCTGTCTCCAAGGACGAGGCATTCACATTTCAGTTTGCAACCAACTTCTAGCTTCATCAGACTTCTGTGTCTCTAATTATCCCTTCTCTCCTGTGTCCTTTCCCTCCCTGATGGATCCTTCCCCTTGGCCTATAAACGTATTCAAATATCTTCCATCCTTAAATTTTTTTCTAATGACTGTCTCCTTTTAATTGCTGTTCTATTTTCCTCCTTCCCTGCTTGTCCTTCCAATAAAATTAATATTCTCCTGGTGTCTCCATTTCTGTGTTATCACAGCCCAATCCTGTGCTAGGTTTTTGGGGAATTAAGTCATACTTTTGGCCCATTTTAAATTTATAATCAACAAAAATCTTTGGATCATTTTTAAGCAATTGTTGCCAAGCTAAATCTCTCCCATCTTGAATCTGAGCAATCTATTATTTGATGGCAAACTTTAAAATGGAAGTTTATTAATATAATCTTACTGGTTTGTCAGTCTTGTGTCATTTCCCACTCAGTCAATCCACTGCTAAGCTCAGTTTGGGCTCTAGATCCTCTTGGATCCTCCAGACCTTTCCTGGACAGATGGGCTGAGAGGAGTCACTGCGCTACCCCGAACTAACTTCACAGAGATTGTACCCAGAGATTCCCTGTGAGCTCTTTTGAGGGGCCTGTTAACCCAGTTGACTCTGCCTGTAACATCCCACTGAAACTGCTCTCATTAAGTTCATCAAGAACCTCTAAATTGTGAATTTTTCTTTTATAAGTGTTCACTGAATGATGTCAATTCTTTTCCTTCCTGTCTTTTTTTAACTAGATCTCTGCTGCATTTCTCCTTTCTCAATTAGAATTTCAATTCTCTTGACTCTCCTAACAGCCTCTTCCCCAGGTTCTCCTCCTACCTCCATTCCTTCTTCCTCTTGCCTCTTCAATATTTGTTAACTCTCGGATTTCTACACTTGGCCCAATTTTCTACTTCTCTTCCCATTCTACTTGCTCTTCCAGTGTAATCTCACCCATCTTCCTATTGCAAAGAGATTCCCAAATCTTTTGTCCAGTCCATACCTCTCCCTCAAAACTCAGTCTTGTAGCCACCTGCCTCCTGGATATCACATGCTAACCACAGAACTTGACCAAACTATTGTCCAAAACCAAACTATTTTTTTCACTTGTGCCTCTTCCAACATTCCCTATTTCATTCATTTACCAACAGCTAGAATCCCAGTATTCCATAGATCTTTGGAAACAAGCCAGGGCTTTCTTGGTCACTCACATATTACAGTTCTTCCATTTTCTATGAACAGACAGGTTTGAAACTGTCACTAAGTAGACATGGGACAATAAAGTTTCTAATGTTACAGTCCCACAGATAATTTATGTTATATCAAGGGAAATTGAAGAAACTAAAAGTGCATAATAGGCTCGAAATAGATGCTTTATTTTTCCTTACGAAAAATTACTAAGTGGTGCCAGATTATAAATGTAAATCTCCAAAATCACAACATCAAGAATTTGAAAATATATATGTCACGGTCTCTACCATTGACAATGTTAAAATATAGTTGAGAAAAATATACAGAGTTGAGAAAGATAATTATGCATGGCCAAATAGAGATTAATAAAAGAGATCTCGTAGATGCTAGAGACAAAAAAGATAAAAGATGCTTTGGAGGAAATGACAGAGCCACGTATACTTAAAGGTAACCTTGTAGAAAGAAAGGATCAACTTCAAATAGGTGGGATAACATTTTCTAAGCAAGGTCACACAGGTAGTGTAATTTATATCGCAGTCCATAAGGAAATTAGGTTAAAACAGCTAATAATTATAACTAATGAGTAATTATTAAAATTGTTAACAAAACCTCAAACTAATAACAAAAATAATAATATAGCATATGTTATTGGTGTCCCATTGACAATCCTCTGAGGATTCCCCATTCCATACATGCCCAAAAAAGTCCTCTACAAGTGCTTGCAACTTTTTTGTTTTTTTAAGATTTTATTGGGTAAAGAGAACAAGACTTTATTGGGGAACACTGTATTTCCAGGACTTTTTCCAAGTCAAGTTGTTCTTTCAATCTTAGTTGTGGAAGGCGCAGTTCAGCTCCACGTCCAGTTGCCGTTGTTAGTTTCAGGGGTCGCCCATCATCGCTTGCAGGAGTCCAGGAGTCGAATTGAACTGGCAGCCTTTGGCATTAGGAGCACGGAGCTCTAACCGCCTGAGCCACTGGGCCAGCCCCTGCAACTTTTAACTTGAGAAATTTTTCTCGACCCCTGCAGGGCAGGCCAAAAATGCTAAGGAATTTTCACCCCTGAGAGCACCCTTTAACCAATTACAATTGGAAGTTGAGGGATAAATATACCAATTATTGTAGATCGAAAAATGTCTTCCAAAGGCACAAGGTCCTGATCCCTGAGACCTGTGAATATTACCTTATATGGCCAAAGGTATGATTATGATTAAGTTAAGGATCTTGAGATGGGGAGATTATCCTGGACTATCCAGCGGACCCCTAAAGACAATCATGTATGTCCTTATAAGAGATAGGCAGAGGGAGATTTCACACAGACAGAAGAGGAAGAGGCAGTGTGACCACAGAAGCCTATTGTGGTGAAATAGCCAGAAATCAAGAAATGCCAGTAGCCACTAGAAGGGGAAAAGGCAAAGAACAGATTCTCCCCTACAGCCTCTGGAGGGAGCTAGGCCCTGCTGACAGCATCATTCCAGTGATGATGATTTTCAATTTCTGACCTCTAGATCTTTGAGGGAATAAATTTCTGTTGTTCTTCAGCACCATATTTGTGGTCATTTGTTATAGCAACCATAGAAAATGAATACACCAATATTCATACTAACAAATATACCAATGTTCTCACTTCTCACAGGTGGGACAATTCTGAGGTACATTCTGTATTGTCTCCTGGAGGTTCACAAAAGGATTGAGCCCCACCTGCAGAGGTATCTTACAGTACTCATCAGCCCACCCTATTACTGTCCTTCTTTTGAAAGTCTCACCTCTCCATCCTGTAATCAGTGGTTCCTGGACACTCCTTCAAAATGAACCACTTGCACTTGATATCCTCATGTATTAGTTTCCTGGAGCTGCCATAACAATGGGCCACAAATTGCATGACTTACAATAGAAATTTATTCTCTCACAATTCTGGAGGTTAGAAGTTAGAAATAAAAGTGTTGGTCAATTTGATTCCTTTTTAGGGCTGTGAAGGAGTATCTGTTCCATGTTTCTCTCCTAGCTTCTGGTAATGGCTGGCAATCGGCATTCTTTAGCTTGTAGATGCACCACTCCAGTCTCTGCTTCCATCTTTAGATGGCATTCTCCCTACGTCTCTTTGTCTTGACATGGCCATCTTCCTCTCATGTAAGGGCACTAGTTATATTTGAATAAGCGCCCACTCTAATGACCTCATCTCAACTTGATGACATCTACAAAGACCCTATTTCCAATTAAGGTCACATTCATAGGTACTGAGGATTAGGATTTTAACATCTTCTGGGAGGGTAAATAATTCAACCCATAACACCTTGACTCGGGGTCAAATTCGAGGGACCCCAATGTAAGACAGTTATCACTGCTTAAACACTTTTGTTTTCTTTAAATTAAAGTTTATTGGGGCAATAATTGTTAGTAAAGTTACATAGATTTCAGGTGTACAATTCTGTAATACATTATCTATATCTCACATTGTGTGTTCACCACCCAGAGTCAGTTCTCTTTCTATCACCATGTATTAGATATTAGACCCCGTTTACCCTCTTCTAGAGCTCTCCTCCCTTCTCCCCCCTTACCTTCTGGTAACTCCTAAACTATTGTCTATGTCTATGAGTTTTTGTTGTTTCAGTTGTTTGTCTTGTTCTTTTGTTATTAAACACTTTTAATAGTTCCCTACATACATATTATTTCATTTTATCCTCAATAATTTAGGTAAATATTAGCTCCATTTTAAAGTTAATGAATCTGAGGATTAGATATTATAGTGTAGCAAAGTCTGTGTTTACACCAGGTGGGAAATGTAAGTTGTCAGTCCCATCAGTGGGAGTGGTTTTCATCAAAAGGGATCAAATGCCTTAAGCCCTTTTCCTAATCTGCAGTATTATAGATCAGGAAAAAATTACAGAGGAATTTTCCTAAGGTTGTGATATATGTTCTTTCCACTTAAGATTATTGTTGATAAACTAAACTTCTAAGACATGAAATTTCCTCTTTCTTTACTTGCATTAGCTTTTCAAAGCTTGTTTTTTTCTTGTGTTTTTTTTTTTAATTCATTGCTTCCCGAAATCTTTAAGGAAGGGGAAGTAGATTCCATGCACAAAGTCATGTACAGTTTCTGACCGTCCCTTTGGCAGCAACGGTTCCTCACTCTCTTTCCTCTCTGTACCAGACTCTGCTAGGAGCTCTCTGAAAGAATGTTCTGTAAAACAAAGACACATTGTCTCTAGGCCTCTACTCTAAAACCGTGGGGGAAGTGTAGCTGAGCAGGGAAGAGAGGCTAGAATGAAACTAACATGGAAGACGTGTGTATCATTCTCACACCTCCACAATACTGTCCCTGCTTAGTCTGATGTTCTCTACTCCACCTGTCACCAAATCTCGAGTCCTTCCTCTGGTTACAAGTGTGGAAATACTTCCACTCATGGGCTTATCCACATACACTCCGAAGACCTGCTTAGGTGGCATTTATGCTTCTAACTGTTTTCCTTCATTTTCCAAAGTGATGCTGCTGATTAGAGTTAAAATCCATTTGGGTGAATAAATGGATACATAAGTGAAATAAGTAGATATCTATGAATAGATGAATGAGAGGTTGGGATGATCCAAAATATCTCCTCCTACATCTGTCACTCCAGAAAGAAAATAAAGATCCGCCCCTAAAGAATCTCTTCTTTGGGTCCATTAGGAGCAAAAGGACTTTTTAATATTCTATTTAGGACTTTTTAACATCCAGGGGAAAAAAAGGGAATTGTTGGCTTCTGGAGGTGGCAAGAATAGGAAGTGAAGGAGGGGAAGGGTATAAGTGAAAGAGCCAGGCTCCAAAACAGCTAGCTTTTAAATATAATAATACATGGTGTGTGTGTGTGTCTGTTTGTGTATCATAATGTAATGATAGTTTCAGGGGCATATGAGTTATCTATTTCTGCTCTACAAATTACCCTAAAACTTACCAACTTAAAACAATAATAAAAATTTATTATTTCACACAGTTTCTGTGGCTCTAGAATTTAGGAATGGGTTAGCAGGATGGTTCTCATTCTGGAAGTTGCAGTCTAGCTATTGGGCAAGGCTGCGCTCATCAAGATTTTACTAGGATCCAAGAATCAGCTTCTAATATGGCTCACTCAAGGGGCCTTGGCCAGAGGCTTCAGTGCCTTGCTGGCTGTTTGGCAGGATGCTTCAGTTTCTCACTATGTGAGTCTCTCCATAGCTGCTGGAGTCTTTGTGACACAGCAGCTGGCTTCCCCTAGAGCAAGTTATCCGAGAGAGCAAGGGGAATACTCTCGTGCTTTTTAAGATCTAGTCTTGGAAGTCACCACTTCCGCTATTCAATTTGTTAAAAGTACGTTACTCAGTTCAGACCACACTCAATGATACGGGAATCAGAGTTCACTTTTTGAAGGGAGGAGTATCATAGAATTTGTGGACATACTTAAAAACCATCAGTGTTAGGTTCAATGAACATTTATTGAGCATCTTTAGATCTGGGTACGCACTGGAATTCAAACATAAATTATTTTCCTATCACCCAGAACTAAGTAAATCACATTTTTATGTAGGTAGACAAAAAAAACAATTTTAGAATACAGGACATTATAGGACTACATGATAGGTTTAAAGCTAAATGGGCATGAAGGCGAGATTTAAATCATGGAGAGCTTTGAGGAACTGATTTCCTACTGAGCAGAAGAGAAAGGTTATTTTGTAACCTGTGTGACTACTCATTCATAAAACTTTGTAGGACCTAAACTGAGAACTAAATACCAAAGTACAGAGATAGTGACTTATTCCATCTTGTAACGCCTGACACCTAAGTCATTTTTTATCTACAAATGGTCAATAAATATTTACTGATTTGTTGAATTAAATTTAACTGATGAGTTAAGATGAATCTTACAGTAAGTATAGACTCATGTACCATAGTTCTTATGGGTGTTTTGTTACCAGTTTCTTTGCCATGGTCAGCTTTTTTCTCTAGAATTTAGAGCAGTCACCGGGGCACAAACTGGAGGCTTATGGGCCAACCTCTACCAGTTGTTTGGTTAAAACAGTGCGTGCGCGCGCGCGTGTGTGTGTGTGTGTGAGATATTATTTTTAATTGATTTTTGAATGCTGTTTGGTGGAGCATATGCTTAGTATGCACTCTCCAATTACCCATGCCCCCCTACTTCCTGTTGTCTAATATCAATGAGCCTAATTGGTCCCTAAAGGTAGTTGAGTGTAAGAGGCATGAATCTAGATTTCAAATTATAAGATTACACTATTCAACACTAGTTCAGCCTATTCTTACTCTCCATCCCAAGGGTGAGCTGTTTCCTGTGTATCACTTTTGGCTTTAAATCAAAAGTTCTGTTTTGGTAACCACTTCCCTTTTTTGTTTAGTTAGTATACCCCTGCATTCTGCTAAACCCTTGTTTTCTCTCTCTTCTTTCCGTTCCTTCTAGTCAGCATTCTTAGTGAGTCTCCCTGTCCTACTTCTCTGAATCCCCGCATCCTAAATAGTATACGGGAAAAAGGACAAATGTTGAGGACAGAAAGACTTCGTTTTTACTAATTTTTAAAATGGGGATAGAAACACCTACCTTTGAGAAAGATAATCTAAATATGGCACCTGGCATGTAAAAGGGGTGCTAAACTTAAATACATTCTCTGCTTCTTTTGGCAAGTACTTTCAAAACTTGTGGCTATTTGCACAACCCTTCCGCTCTTTTCCTATCTTTATTCTTCTCAGTTCATTGATTTATCCTTTTATTAATTCACTTATTCAACAAATGTTAATTGGTGACTTACTCTATGTCCCCTTTTATACTTCACAAACCCATTGTGAGCAAGCCACCAGGGTTCTGTTCTCCCCCCCCATAGCTGAGATCCAGAGCCAGTTTACCATATTCACAGCACACAGTTGTTGTATGCTAAAGGTAATCACCATCTTCTAAAGGAGGTTTCTGCTGTCTTTTCCTAAACATTTAAAGTACTGTAAAATTCTCTCTTAGCCCACAATTTGTACACTTCTTCATGGTTCATGTTCAATTCCAAATATTTTTTAGAACTATCTAGTCACTAAGGTGGACTGAAAGCAGGTTGAACTAAAGAAACTCTTGACTGATTCTACAATGAAGAAATATAAATGGCTAAGTAATATGGGAACAGGGCGGAGTGGGGTTCAGTTTCATTAATAGTCAAACAATTTGAAATAGTTAAGAGAAGTCCTTTTATTCATATAAAATTGGGAAATCTTTAAAATGGTATAATCTATCTTTGGTGAGGGTTCAAGCAGATGTGCACTTTCACACAATGGGAAATGTAAAATTGTACAATCTTTCTTGAGAGCAATTTGAAAATATGTATCAAAGGACAAAATATCAACTTAACAGTGCAGAAACCTGGCGGGCATCATCTTGACTAAAGTTATTAAAGTTAGTCTCCCCAGTATCAGAATAAACCAACATTATGAGCTTCCTGATCCAATGCATTGAGGAGGGCCCAACATCACTTTTGTGGCATTCTTACTGAAAGTACAGTTCCTGAATTTAATTACAAGGAAACAATTGGACCAACCTAAATTAAGGGACATCTCACATAATAATTGACCAATCAGTTTCAAAAGTGTCAAGTCATTCAGGATCAGCTACATAATTTACAGAGACCAGTTCAAATTCAAATGTGAGGCTCCTTCTTCAAAAATGATTAAAAATTTCAAGACGGCAACGGTAGAGCATTAGAACAATTGTGCAGGGCCCTGTGCAACTGGACAGGTAGCATGCCCATGAAGCTGGCCTGAGGTCCTGAAAGACAAAGAAAGACTGAGAAACTGTCTTGCACTGAAGGGGGAGAAGGAGAATGAAAACTGAAAGGAATGTTTGATCTTGCACCAGATCAAGGACATTAGTGGGGCAAAATGAAAAATTTGAATATAATAGTAATATGGCAACGTTAATTTCATTATTTTGATAGCTGTATTGTGGTTATGTTGGATATTAATTTTTGGAGAATCTGAAGAGCATATGGAAATACTTTGTACTGCTTTTGCAAATTTTTGTAAGTCTCAAATTATTTCAAAATGAACAATTAAAAAAAAGATGTGGGAGATCATTGAGCATTGTAGGATTCACTGGAATTGTCTTGGAAAATAGAGTTTAAAGCTGGGTTTTGGAGGATGGATGAGAATTTAATGGATAGGAAGGAGATTTAATTGGACATAGGAAGAAAACATGTAAAGCAATGCAAAATCTTTGCCTTCCAATCTACTAAAAACTTAAAATGTATGTTTGTGTCATTTCTCCTATAAATTCCATTTCTAATAAATTTTCCTGAGCAAATAACCAAAGATACGTACACATATTTATATATAAGGAATTAAACTGCAACAGTGTTTGTAATAGTAAACAGTCGGAAACCATCAAAATGTCCAATAATGGGATTGGCTAAATATACTTTATTTCATCCACAGAATGGGAAACAAATCATATGTAAAAGTATTCAATTAATATCCAACTAATTTTAAAATGATTTTTGTTGGGTGATGGGATTGTGTCTTTTAAATTTTTTCTATATTCTGTTCTGCAAAATGGCTTCCTGTTATACTTCTGTAATCACTGGGGGTATAAATATATATATATATATATATATATATATATATTTAACCTACTTCAAGTCTGGCCTCAAACGTTTCTGAACAGGATAACACTTAACAACTTTAGTCCTCCTTATACTGAATTGATGTAAAAACTATCACTTGATTATAACAGTAGCAACTATTTGCAGAACCTGTCATTGTTTTTGCAAGTCTGTCTATAATTTTTAAATGTAGGCTTAGCGATGCTTTTCCACCAAATGTAGCTGAATACCCTCCTGTAGCATAAAAAAAAAAAAATATTTGCAACTCTTGTTCTTCACAATTTATAGCTACAGCAGGTATTTGGAAATGCATTTCAGAGCATTCTTTTAAAGAGTTACCATTTAATCACTTTTAGAAATATCATTAAAAAAGGAAAACTCCAAAAAATTCCATGTTCTCTTTTTAGGTCTACCCTTTTTGACCTTTATCCGGCTTAATATACAGTTTATACATCATTGTAATTATGCTACTTGCAATTGTAAAATTAACTTTTAATATTATTTGTAAAATTTCCCCATATTTCTGCATTTTTATTATTATCTTCATAATATTTCTATAGAAATATTTGATAGACCTACTTTTTCCTACACTTCTCATATTATTGACAATTGGGGTAATTTCTAATTTTTAACTATTAAACATTTTGCTGTAAGCATCTTCGTATAGCTTTTATTTTGTTCTTTTGAATGACTTCCTATGACAGATTCCCAGGAGTAGCGTTACAGTGCCTCTTGACATTTGGCATGAGTTTGCTTCCCCAAAGGACCAGTGTGTATTTCTAAAGCATTTCATCTGTCTCTTGGTTTGTGGCTGTCCTGCTGTGGCTTACCAAACAACACCTGCTTTGTGATCTTACTGTCATTCATTTCCCACACATATCTCACCCTCTGAGTTAATCTGTGATACGCATCCTTTCAATACTTGTTGTCTAACTCTAATCCACAAACTTAGTCCTAGTCACCCTCTCTTACCAGCTGAGACTTTACCAGGCATGCATGGAATTTAAACCGTTTGTGGAAGTTGAAGATGATTTCTATAGCAATCCGAGTCATTCCCATTGTTTTACCGAACTTTCTTTTGGATTTTGATACCAAATTTATTCCACGTCTTGTCAACCAATTTTCAGATGGACTTATTGACCACATTTTTGTTTAGTAAGTTCATCATCAAAGACTCACAGCTTTCAGATCAGGTTGAGGACAACCTATGCTTATTTTAGGTTTCACTAGTGCATACTCATACTAAATAAATCATCGTTAGGCTAAACATTTATCCATAGATTATGAATTTGCATGTGTCCAAAAGTATAAATAGGAGTCAGCATCAGGCAGTTTCCGAATCACAGTCTTGAGGATTATAGATATGACTAATCTGTTGAGTTGGAATTTCCTGAAGACTAGACACCTATGTTGATAGTTTATTATTGATCCATTTATTCATGTATTGCTTTAATAAATGTTTATTGAACAGATGCTATGTGCTTGACATTGTGCTAGGTACTATTGCTAAGATGAACAAAACTGACATACTCTCCTCACAGAGCTTGCATTGTAGTGTGTGTGTGTGTGTGTGTGTGTGTGTGTGTGTGTGTGTATACAAATGTCAGTCAAAAAAAACCCCATAAAATTATAAAATTATAGGTGTGATACTGACTTCAAAGAAAAATGGTGCATGAAAGCATGTAACTAGAGCCTAAGCAGTGGGAGGGGAGGTCAGAGGAGGTAACGTTAAACTGAGACTTGAAGAAAGAGTAGGAGTTAGCCAGGTTGACAAGGTAGGGAAAAGCCCTGTGGCAAGAAGACCAACATGCATGAAGACACTTAGACAAAAAAGGCTTAGCAGATAGTTTTAGAAGCAGAGAAAAGGGCAATGTGTCTGAAACATATTAAGTGAGAAGAAGATAAACATGAGATGAGGCTGGAGATGAAGATAAAAGTCAGTATAACAAAGACCCAGATCATCATGGAGAACATCCTAGAAAGAGAAGCTTGCAGAAGGGAGTTTGGGAGAGAAGAAGGAGAGGAGGTTAGACAGGTAGACAAACCATGAAGAGCTTTGTAGGTCATGAAAAAAGATTTTTGTCTCTGACCTTAAGAAAATAGGAAGCCACTACATTTTGATTAAGGAAGAAGAACCCTCCCAAAGAGTACTTGGAAGAAACAGCCAAAAATGGAAACAATATAGTAATGAAAACAAAGGAGAACATGTTTCTCTTAAAAGTCTGAAAGGTTAATATGATGATGACTGAAAAAGCAGGGCAATGACATCAGATTTGTGTTTATAAAAACATATTTGACTGCAGCATGGAGAATTGTTTGGATGTGGCCCCAAGTGAATGTGGGGAGACCAGTTGGAGGTTAATTCTGTCACCCAGGAATGAGATGATGGTAACGTAGTCTGGGTGGGTGGATATAGTGTGATGTGAATAAGTGTGAAAGACATTTACATGAGATCCTCAGACCTTATTCACCTCACAGCTGAAAGTTTGTAAGGATCTTTCAGAGGATCTATCTAATTTCAGAAGATCTAATGTAAAAGATGGTGACTACAGTTGATAATATTGTATTATATAATTAAAAAGAAAGATAGTTAGGAGGTGAAACAGATAGACTTTAGAAACTACTTGGTGTATCAGCTTCCTAGGGCCGTGATAACTAATTACCACAAACTCGGTAGCTCAAGACAACATGAACTTGTTCTCTTACAAGTTTGGAGACTAGACGTCTGAAATCAAGGTATTGGCAGAATTACTTTCTTCTGAAGACTTTGCGGGGGAATTTACTTCATGGCTCTCTTTAAACTTATGGTGGCTGTCACCAAGCCTTTATGTTCCTTTGCTTGTAGACACATCACCCCAGTGTCTGCCCTCAGCTTCGCATGCACTTCCCTGTGTCTCTGTGTGTCTTCTCCTTTTCTGTCTTTTATAAGGACATTGTCACATCTATTTAGTAGATCTTTGAGAAGAGGGAGTACGTCTAATCCAAGATGATCTCATTTTGAGAGCTTTAATTACATCTGCAGAGACCTTTTTCTAAATAAAGTAACATTTACAGATACTACAAGTTAGGACTTGGACATATCTTTTTGAGGGACACAATTCAACCCACTACACTTGGCTAATTGGATAAGGAAAAGGGAAGTATTAAGGATGACTCTTGGGTTTTAGGTTTGTGCAATGGGATATACAGTCTGTCATTCAGTGAGATACGGAATATTATAATAGGAACAGATTTGGAAGAGGCAATTATGAGTTTGGACTTGGACATACTGAGTTTGAGGTGACTTTGAAACCAGCAAACAGAGATGTTGGGTACACAGTTAGCATATAAGATCGGGAGAAACTGAGTAGCTGGTGGTGGTATGTATAAAGATGGAGAATGTTGGAAGAAAACTAAGAGAAACTCATTTTAGTCATGTTATATTTATGATGCTTAGAAATATCCATATGGAAATATCAAGAAGGCATTTGGAGTCTAATGTAGCAGCTGTAGATACAAATTCTGGAGTCTTCAGTTTATAGGTGATCATCTAAATCATGAGAATTGAAGAGATTGTCTGGGGTAAAGAGTGTTGAGTGAGAAGAGAAGAGGGTTCAGAACTATTTCATTAGGAAATTTCAGTTAAGGAGAAAGAAATCCCCCTTTGCCTGAGGAAACTGAGAAGTATTAGCCAAAGATGTAGGAGGAAAACTGAGAGAGTATGGTGACAATAAAGTAATGAAAACTAAGGAAAAGTGGTGTTCCTTTCAAAAGGGGAAAGAATGCTTCAAAATGGAGGGAGTGATCAACAGTATAAACGCTGTTGAAAGATCCCATCAGCCAAAGCAGCCACTTTATAGGGTGTAGGGCTGGTTTTTAGAAGTTTTACACACTTCTAGCTAGGAGGGGAGAACTCTCTGTTTTACCCTGAAACACTGGCAGCTCTGAAGGGCTTGGTTCTTGGTGAGGGACTTCTGGTCCAACTCTTGTCAGCAACTTGAGCTCCTGCGGGGGTGTGTGGATTGGTTTAATTTGATTTCTCTTTTCATGAAGTTTATTAGAAATCAGACCTATGTGAGAAAACCATGGCCTACCTCCACTGTCTGCCAAGTAGGGGTGTTTAATCAGTGGTGTTACGATTCACAGAAACACATTCTTGAAATGAAAGGGAAGACAATATACTTACATTGTAAAATGGTTTACAATAAAGTTTGACATCTTACTGCAGTCTTTTAGAAAAGGCGGAGGGGGGAAGATCAAGCAAGTTGGACAGTGAAAACTTCCTGTTGGATTAGGAACAGGGAAGTCATTGAGAATAAAGAATTATGGACAGAACCTAGAATGGAGTAAATGGGAGGTGAGAAAATGGACATGTTTTAAAACATTTTTTGAAAAAACCTTAAACTTACGAAAAGTTGTAAACATGAAAATAGTACAAGGAATACTCATATATCTTTCCCAGATTTGCCTACTGTTAACGTTTTATCCTATTTACTTTATCACTTGCTCTGTGTGTTATTTGTGCATGCATTTTTTTTGTGAATTGTTTTACGGTATATAACATATATCATGGCCCTTTATCTGAAATACTCCAATGTGCATTTCCTAGTAGAAATATTTTCTTACAGAACTGATATAGTAATTATCAATTGTAAATACCAATGTTTACATTGAGAACTTTATTTAATCCACTGTGCATATGACAGTTGTGTCTGTTGATTTAATGCTGTCCTTCGTAGGATGTTTTTCTTTTCTATGTCAAGAACAAAACCCAGTTTAAGGGTAGATATCACATGGAATTGTCGTATTGTTTTAATCTTCTTTAATCCCGAACATGTTCATAGCTTTTCTTTGCCTTTTTTGATATTGGCACTTTTTGAAGAATAAAGTCCCCCTGTTTCATTTTTCTGAATAGGATTTTCTTCGTTTTGAGTTTGTCAGATGATTTTGTGTGATGAGGTTGAAGTTATACATTCTCGGCCACATCATATCTTTCTCAGGGTGTCACATCTGGAGGTGCACAGTGTCTAATTTTCACAGCAGCTTGCTTCTTCAGAGAAGCAGAGAGATAAGGTTGTAGCCCAGCTGTAAAACAGTATTTCTCAACGTTGGCTGCAAATTAGAATTAATTGAGCAGCTTTTAATATCAGTGTAATGGCCCCTCCTCCAGGGATGTTGAACTTAACTATACTTGGGTGGGCCCCAGACACCAGCATTTTTACACTTTTTTTTTTTTTAAGTGTGTTTTTCCAGGACCCATCAGCTCCAAGTCAAGTAGTTATTTCAATCTAGTTGTGGAGGCCATAGCTCACAGTGGCCCAAGTGGGGATTGAACCGGCAACCTTGTTGTTAAGAGCACTGCGCTCTGACCAACTGAGCTAACTGCCCCACCCCCACACCAGCATTTTTTAAAACTTCCGAAATGTTACTAATGTGTAGCTAAGTCTGAGGAACATTGCTCTAAGGGTATGTGGGTGGTGATGCTGGTGATTTAACATGGTAGAAGGGAAAGCATGTTTTAAGGCAATTTGGAAATCCAGTATAACAAGAAAAAGGTTGAGGATTAGAGAAAGATGTGAGGAATTTTGAGGCCTTTTGTTTGAGGCCTGTAAGAAGTACAGTCGTAGCAAAATAATAATGTGGGATAATGGTACCATATTTCACCCTTCAGTAATGAAGATTGGGTCATACATGTAGAATATGACCAACTATATGTATTTTGAGAACTGTAAAAGGCAAATTTTCTTAGAAAATGTAAGAATCCAAGTATACCAATAGTTTTCCATATTTTAACTAAGTTAATTAATATTTTACAGCAGAGATTGCAAATATTCTTTCTAATCATAACAGTTTCATATGGCTTACAGGAATGTGCCAGGATATATTATTTATGCCTAGAGTTGTAGTAATGTAGTAATAATGGTATCAAAAGTTTTTAATGTCAAATTCTTAAGCAGTGCAAAAAGGATATGCTACACTTTGAAAATAAATATTTTTTCTTTGTAAAATAAGATGATATTACTTATCAGATAAGATAGAAACTTATCTTTGAAAGTGGGAAATAAAACCACTAACCACTAACAAGAACCGCTAACATAATTTAGTATTATGCAATACATATTATTGTATACAAAGTCACAAAATATAAATGTTTTTCGGTTTTGAAGTTTGCACTGAGAAAATAGTAGCGTTGTATGGGCCAGTATGATTCATGAAAACCTTTGCTGCTGTTGACCATGGGAGAGGAAGGAGATGAACAAAAAGAACCACTTAGAGAAATTGGACTTTAAAAATGGTATGATTTCATTGATGGAGAAATAGAGTGGTAGCTGGAAAGGAATGTTAACAAGTTAGTTAGGAAAGGTTGGACAGCTGGAAAAAAATTACAAGGATGAATTCTCTAGGCAGAGAGAAAAAGGTTGAAAAGACAAAAGATTGAGATTAGACTCTCAGCTACCCTCATCTTTACCATTATATAACTATACTTATGTCTATACAACTCCTATATTAACTTAAACATTTAATAGAAGTAAAATTCACATAAAGCCATTTAAAATGTACAATTCAGTGGTATTTAGTACAATCACAATGTAATGAAATCACCACCTGTATTTAGTTCAAAAACATTTTCATCACCCTTGAAAAGAAAATGCCATATTCTTCCCCCAGCCATTGGCAATCACCAGTCTGCGTTCTTTCTCTGTGAATTTGCCTATTCTGGATAGTTCATATAAATGGAATTATACAATACGTGACCTTCTGTGTCTAGCTTCTTTCACTCAGCATAATGTTTTTGAGATTCATCCACTTTGTAGCACATATCAGTACTTCATTCTTTTTATGTCTGAGTAATAGTCCATTGTATGGCTATACCACATTTTCATTATCCATTCCTCTGTTGATGGACATTTGGATTGTTTCCATCTTTTGGTTTTTATGAATAGTGCTGCTGTGAACATTCACGTACAAGCTTTTGTTTGAACATCTTTCAACTCTTTCAGGTATACACCTAGGAGGGAAATTGCTGGATTCTCTAGTAATTCTATGTTTCACTTATTTAGGAACCATCAAACATTTTCCACAGCAGCTGTACCAGACATTTTCCACAGCTGCTGGTAGGAATTTTACATTTCTACCAGCAATGTATGAGGGTTCTACTTGCTCCGCATCCTCCGAAACACTTATTTTCCACTTTATTGGATTATAGACATCCTAGTAGGTGTGAGTGCTATCTTATGGTTTTGATTTGCATTTCTCTAGTGACTAATGATGTTGAGCATTATTTTGTATGCTTATTAACAGTTATTAGCATATCTTCTTTGAAGAAATGTCTGTTCAAGTCCTTTACTCATTTTATAATTAGGTTGTTTGTCTTATTGAGGCGTATGAATTCTTTATATATCCTGGATACTAGACCCTTATCAGGTATATGATTTGAAAATATTTTCTGTATTCCTGTATTAACTTTTCCACCTGTGTCCTGGAAGTCATTTCTTCTTCTGAAAGATCATGACAATAAATTCATTGCTAACTATGCCCATGCCACTTAGTTGTTTCTTAGGGCCTTCAAAAATGCTCACTATAAGAGACACTCTATGATTCTTAAATTGAGTGCTAAGTACATGGATGTCCCTTTTTTAACATATATATTATCACTCATATATAGGTTATATTCATTCTTGTGTATATGTATATGTTTATAAGAAAAAAATGTTAGTCTTGATAATGCTGCTTCCTCTAATTACAACTGCATTCTATTTCTGTCCTCTCTTTCACTTACATACTTCTAAAATGAATGATCTATATTTGTTGCTTCATTTTATCCACAACTAGTGCCACTTTAATCCCCTGCAGTACAACTACTTTGTCCATCCTGAAATGACACTTTTGAGTCTGCCCCACTTCCATCTTTATTCGTTTTTCTTTGACGATGTCACTCATGACTCCCCTAGTTGCAGTATGCAGATGAGTTTTCAATCTGCACCTGCAAATCCAAGTTTTAGACCTCTAACTACATACTGGATAGTCCCAGTCTTTTGCTTTACCAGATATATTTTCCCTATGGACTAAGTTTTTCCAATCCCAATCTATTTCTTCAAACTGCATCAGTTTTAGTCTCAAGAGTTTTGTAGTAATTGCTGGTTCCTACCTCTTCAATCACTACTCCTTATAACCAGTTATTACGTCTTGTGATTTTTACTTTATTATTTTTAGTTTGTTTGTTATAATCAATCTTTATTTAAGAATCTGATAAATTAATGTTTTTCACCATCTCGGGGAGCAGAAACCTTTACAGGATTCACAAACTTTTGCTTCAGTGCTACCTTGGTGGGAGTCTTAGCAGCAACCATTGCTGTCTTTTTAGATACTTGATGAGCCTAAAAACTAAGGAACGCCTCGCGAATTTGCATGTCATCCTTGCGCAGGGGCCATGGTAATCTTCTTTGTATCATTCCAATTTTAGTGCCCAAGCAAGCGCTGATTTTTGATTAAACACACTTCATTTCCACTCAATGATTATCACCCCATTTTAATCCATTATCACTGGGTGCTGGAATTATCTCAACAGCCCCTCTCTGCCTAACTCTACTTCCTCTCCCTCCTTGAGTGATAATGGAAATCTTTAAGAGCGATGCGATGAAACATGGTGCTACATAAGAAAGAAAATTTCAGTAGTATTGTGGAAGATGAAGTGGAGAAGGAAGGGTGATGACATGAGACGATGATGTCCTAAATTGTGGCAGTGACGATGGAGAAGGTGGATGTCAAAGTTTCAAGTTGACTGGCAACCAGTTAGAGCTGTAAAGATGTACATCTAACATCTTGTATTCTACTCCCATAAATTAAGTCAAGTGAATTTTTGCTAAGTGAGGTATACCCGTGCTTCTTTAAGAACTGTCAGCTCGGGGTGGGCCAACTAACCTCCACCATCCAGATGGCGGATCCCAGATTGGCCGCCGGAGTGTTATGGAGCGGGTCTCTCTAGCTGCTGTCTCTATGGTTCGCGGAATCTCCAGGTCGGGCCTTGACCGGTCCAGCTTTTGCGCGTGCGCAAGCCGAGGCGCGTGCCCGCCCTCCCGCAACTGCCCAAACCCCGGGTGGGAGGGGTGGGTCTGGGAAGGTTGCGGCGGTGGCCGCCGCGGCCGCAGCACCCAAGGCTGTTCCCGGGCCGAGCCTGCGCCGGGGAGTCTTCCGCCGCCTCCTCGAGTGGCGCTGACCCGTCCCCAGATGGTTGGTCCAGAGGATGCCGGAGCCTGCTCGAGAAGAAACCCCAAGTTGCCCCCTGTGCCGGCGCCCGAGCCGGCGGGCCAGGACGGGAAGATGATCCGGGCCACGGGAGGCTTTGGCGGAGGCGTCGACGCTGTGGAGCCGCCGGAGGAGGAGGAGGAGGAGGAGGAGGAAGAGGAGGAAGACGAGACGCCGCCTCAGCAGCTCCTTCGGCGTTACCTCGAGGCGGCCGGCGGACAGCTGGAGCCAGGGCTGTGCTACCGTCCGCTCGCCGCCGGCCAGCCCCGCGCCCCTCCGCCCTCGGCAGCCCTGCGCTCGGACGCCTGCCTCCCGGACGAGGGCTCCAAGCACGGAGGCGCGGAGGTGGCGGATGCTGGCGTACCGCGGTGCGGCGGCATGACCAACGGGGACTCGGGCTTTCTGCCGGGCCCGGACTGTCGCGACCTGGAGGAGACTCACGGGCTGGCCCGCGCGGGCGGCCGGGATCCGCGCCACCGCCGCCTCCGCCTGGAGGGGCCTGGAGACGAGGGCGCGGACGGCACGGGCAGCAGGTCGGACTGGGCCGCACCGCTTGAGGACCCGCTGCGGAGCTGCTGCCTGGCGCCGGCGGACGCCGAGGAGCCCGAGGGCGCGGGCAGCGGCAGCGAGGACTTGGAGCAGCCGGGATCCGGCGCTGGGGGTCCCGAGGAGGGCGCGTCCCCCGCCACCTCGGCTGAGAGGACTAGCGGGGGCGCGGGCGCTGAGCTGCGCCTCGGTTTCTCCGACGTTCACTTGAATTCTCGGAACACGTTCGAGGTGAGCCGCCGCCAGAGCGCCCGCGACCACCTGCCCACGGCCGGGCCGCCGGTGCCCTCGTCCGCCGCGGAGCAGGGCCCCGCGGGGACCTCGGCCCGGGCTCGACGGAGCGGTGGTTTCGCCGACTTCTTCGCCAGGTACAGCGCAGGCTGCGCCGGGGCTCGGGGCGGGTTCGGGCCGAGGCCGGAGCTGGCCGAGGGCGGCGTGGAGGCCGCCTCCGCGCCTGCTCTTGTTGGCGCCAGGACTTAGCTTTGATTTGTCACCCGGGGAAGAGGAACTGGGTCCGCATTGTGCTGTCTGTAGGAGAAGTTTTGAGCTCTGTGGGGAGCGAATCTTTCTATTCCCCTGTGGGCTAGAGGCTGTACCTGCCGTTCACACCTGGTTTCTGTGTATTCAGGTTCTGCCAGCGTGGTAGTGCCCTATCTGTATATACAGTTTTGCCTCTTTCGGAAAACCAGACAACCTTCACTGTCCTCAATTTAAAGAAAGAATAATTGTGCCACAGGATTAGGGTGGGCGGGAGGAGGGAGATGGCCGTGTGTGTGTAGGGGTGTGGTTGTGAAAGAGAAAGGGAAGTCATTTTGCAGAGCTGTCTGCGTGGAGTCCAAATCCATTCAAGTAGTTTGGGAATTCTTGAAATCAGAAGAGGTTGTGTTTCATAGTGTTTAACCGTTTCTGTTATGGCCTTTATTCATATGGAGTTTGGTGTGCAGAATTTGATCCCAGCCTTTAAAGCCAAGTTACTATAGCGGTGTATATAGAACATCCATCCCTCTTCTCTACTTCTGCTAGATAGGCCTCTACTTTAAAAATTAGGCAACTAATTTTTAACTTTTTATTGTAGTGTGTATATCATTTGACCTGCTGTTCTTGAAATTAAATTATGATGGACATTGTAGATTTCAGAACGGGGCTTTGTTGGTTTGTCAGAGATAAGTAGTCAGAAAATACTCCCCTTAATGCACATTAATGAAAAGCAAAAACAATCTCCTTTGAGTCAGATTTTGACATACGTTTTTTGAAAAAATAATGTGTAGGCAAATAGGAAAGTATTCCCAAGTTGTAAAACCCTCTCAGATTTCTCTCTCCTGTGTTTTTGTTCCTTTTTCGGAGATCTTGACAACAGAAATAAATTCTGCAGCTCAAGTTTTAGAGGATTATACAGTTTGTGTGCATTGTAGACGCAGAGGCACAGTTTTCTGATTACAATGAATAGTTCTTATTCCTTTGTGTATTTTATTAACCCTTGTTTTTTCTGCTTGTATAAATTTAAAATAAATTATAAAGTTGTTTAAATCAAGATTGGGAATTCCCAATTTTGTATTACTCATCGGACAAGATACATGGAGTAGTAGTGAGTTCTGCATTTGTGCCTATAGTAGTTGCAAAAATATGCCTAAAACTTGTAGTGGCAATATTTTAAAACTCTCAAGGTGAGTTAAGTGTAAGTATTTGTAGCCTTTGGGTGGCCTTTGGGTGTTTATTGGTCATGTTTTGATGTCAGGTGTCAGGCAGTTGTAGACCTGGAAGGGATTTGGAGATGACTAATTCAACCTGTATACCCAGAGTACTTGCTCTGTGCCACCCATTGGGAATGGAGATGATTTGGACAGTGGTTCCTGACTTGAAGGTGGAGTGCAGGCTAGTGGGGATTAAGTTTGATGACACATGTATATGTATGTACACATATATATGCATTGCAATTTATGAATAATAACAAGGCAAAGCTATCATAAGAGGCTTTCATATTAACAGTAGGCAGGAATTTTGATATAATTTTTAAGTTTTTCTTTAACTTGTAGATTAATAGGACTTTAATTAATATAGCTAGTTGACATTCATATGGCCACACTAATCATGTGTATCAAATCACTGGGTTTGAAGTCAGAAAACTTAGGCACCCTGAAGTTCATTTCACTAAGCCTCATTTTTCTGAATTGAGATCTGAATGTGAAGATTCTAGGAGTCATTGCTTCTTTTATATAACTGGTGGGAAAGCGCAGAGTCTGACAGAAGCACAGTTTTTCTCTTAGCATTTAGCCAAAACCTTAACTGGATTCTGAATATCTTAACGGCAGAGACTATGATGTTCATTTCTGAATCTACAATGCCTAGCGCCGGTATGAAGAACCCCACTTAGGTTGTGTTGAATTGGCAGCTTGCAAGGATTCCTCCTCTTTACGGTTCTCTAGGTATTAATCTGTACCTAGTAATTTTAAACACTATTCCATCTTCAGGCAAAATAATCAGAAATTTCCCTTCCCCGCAACCTAAGAGGTTTTTTACTTCTGTGCACAGTCATTCTCAACTCTGAACCTCTGGACGAGGGCTCCCTTTGGGGATATCTTGTTCTAGGACGAATTCTTGTTCTTGGGTGCAAGCTCTTCATTTTTTGATGTGGAAACTCACTGTCTGAAGAAGATAGTTTAGTTACCTAATGGTAGAGCTGGGATTATAAACCAGGATTCCTCATTTTCAGTCCAGGTTTGTATCACATCACAATTGCTGTTCACCTGTGGTTCTTTTCTCTCCAACCTGATTACCCTCCATCTTTCCCTTCTTCCCACTTCCTCTCTTTCCCTTCCCTGGGCAAAAATCTATAACAGAAGTAAATACTCCTAAAGAATAGCTTCAGGTTTGTTTTAACTTAAGTAAAGAGGAGAACACTTTACAGCAATATGTCTGTGACTGCAAAGTTGGGTTCAGTTAAGACACATCATTGACAAGAGCTTCACCGAGTAGGGTAGAAATCTTGTAGGAGAGAAAGGAATTGGTCCAGGACTGCTCTAGTGATCTGCTTTTCCTTCATTTCAGATGAGGTAAGTTGTAGTTCTGTCCCTGTTGGGGGCTTGCTTCACATGGGCATCTCTGTGTTGTGGTGACTTGACTCTAGGAGCCCTAGAAGGAACGAACATTCCCTCAGATCCTTGGCTCTTTCCTGTCTGTGAAAGTTTTGAAATGCTGTGTAGATACTACTATCCCCACTGTTACCAACTCAGCAATGAGGAGGAGATGAAAACTTAAAAAAATCTCTTGTGTTTCCAGGCTAGCCTTTGTTCCTCAAGGATCTGTTTATTACTCTGTTTTAAAAATAAAACAGCTTTAAGCCATTTTTATGGGTCCTTCAAGCAAATGCATGTCTTCATTGTTTTCAAAGTAGAAGGGTTTATTTTTGGGTAGATATGTTTTTTAAAGATGTATAGATGTATTTTTTTTTAAGTCATTTATTACTTTTGAGGCTTGTTAGGAATGCACTGGCATAGTTACTGTTATTTAGAAACACACAAGTATCTATCTGTTCCTGGTAAGGTTGATAATTTTTTACCAAATCTTCATGATGAATTGTAAAAATTTGGTGGCATTAAAGGGCATAGCTAAGGTAGGGAAGAAAGTACTTCTTCTATTTGAAAGGAAAATTGACTTTATATATAGGTTCTGGAACATAAAGATTCATGTAGCTTTCCCTATAATTATTGACTTCTGAAACTTCCTAAATGTTGTGGAAAAACTATTTGCACAGAGCCCTTTTTATTACTTAGGCTGAATAGGGAAGACTGAAAACTCTTAGTGATTTCTTTTTATATAGGTAGTTTCCATTCTCCCCGATATGAAAATTGTTGACAATATATATTCATTTTGTTAACTGTGATATTGAGAATTTAGAATTCCTACAGTTACAATTTTTCTTAAGGTTCTCAGAAACAAAATCAACCACATTTTTTTTCCACCATAATTTACACTATGGCAAAATCGTAATTCACCTGATTGAACCATCATAGACCTCTGTTAGATAGGGCTTCTTTATTTGTTCCATAGTGCATATTCCTTCCAGCTGACTAAAGTAAAAACTGGTTTCAAAACCAGATTTTTAAAAAATTCCTTCATCAACATCTTGATTAAGTAAAGGCAAAACTTGATAAGTTTTAAAAAGATTTTTATAGTTTCCCCAAATATGTAGTTTTTATATATAGGAATGGCGTAAGGAGAATGAAGAAATATCTTGATCTAAATGTTAAATTTAAAAAAACAAATTCCGTTACTATAAGAGATTATAAAAATAAATGCAAAAGTATTCATTTCTAAATCACCAATAGAACAAACTCCTTTGGACATCACTTAATATAATTAAAATGTTTAAAATTTTAGAAAAGCTGAAAAGAATGTGTAATTAATTGCTCTAGAATAGCAATAATAGTCTATGTAGATTTTTAGAGTATTTGTGAAACTACGCATTATATTAGATTGGGGAACTAATGGTGCAAGAGCCTTTTGTATCTTTTCCCTGTGTTTGACCTCCTTCCTCCCCCAGCAAGATCTAGCATTGTTTCCCAGTATTTTCTTAAAACAAACAAACAAACAAACAAACAAACAAACGAAAACAACCAACTACAAAACACTAGAGGGATCTACACTAAACCATTGAAATCCAACATTGGTTCAAGGACTTTACCTTAGAGATTCGGTTGTGGTTTTAAGGTAGACGGTTTGAGATGTGATCATGTGAATATAAATTAGATAGAACAGTATTGGGAAGTTCCTATTTTTGTGATACTAAGGTAATTTTAAGTGCTCAAACATATTATTCTGAAATGCTAAACTAAATTAATATTTAACACTACACCCCAGTAAGCAAAGCAGACTATTAACTCATATTAACTTGGCGTTACTTGTTTGGTAGAAATTTTCTGAATGATTTGAAATGGGCATAGAGATTTACTTTTTCTTTTTTTAAATACTTTTTTTAAAGAATAGTTTTAGATTTGCAAAACAGTTGCACAGATAATACAGAGTTTTCTCGCATACCGCTCACCCAGTTCTACCGTCAACATCACATTACTGTGGTACGTTTGTCACAACGTAAAACGCAGCATTTGTACAATAAATTGTCACTTGACATTGTCAATAGGTTCTGTGACTTTAAGTGACAACAATGTATAATGTAACCAATTTTACCATATGCTAATCGATATAAACAAGCATCTCATCAACTTTATAACAAAACGATGTTAAATGAGATGTTATTCAAGGAAATGTTATTCGAGGACCTACTGTACATGACTATTAATGAAATTTCACACTTTATTTGGCATAGAATTATTGACTAAAATGTTTTTATTTGAGGAACAGTTGTGTTTTACTGTAAAATCAGAAATGTTTAAAGTAGAAGGAAGCTCAGGGATCACTTTATTCATTGTTTAATACCCTATGGAAAACCGACACTGCTGTTATTTTATTTGCTAGACATCACCTAGTAAGGTGTTATTAACTAAATATTGAATATGAGTTAGACATGGTAATAAGTTGTTCTTTGGGGGACCTAATGGTTTTCAAAGGTTTTCAGTTGAGACCATTTGGGGCAGTATTTACAAGATTTAACAACCAGTACCTATTTGCCTCCAGAAAAAATATGAAAGTATATGTTAATTCTACATAATGTCATATTTTTCCAAAATTATTTTCATATGTATTACCTTTGTAAGCTTTCTCTTTTGATTTTTGGAATGTTCCTACCTAGGAAAGGTAGGATTTATTTTTATTTTACAATATTTGCCCAGAGTTATATAGTTAAATCAGAACTAGACTATAGATCTGATTCCTGGTGTTTAAAGCTTAATATGCTGATATCTATGAAGTATAAGAAGTTTACAAATAAAAACATAGATTTTAGTATAGTGAAAATATTGTTGGCTTGAGAAATAAGAAACTTAGCTTTTGTCTTGGATAGCTTCTTCTGCCATTAAATAATTGTGTGACCTTGGGCAAATCACTAAAATTCATAGACTTCATTTTCCTGATCTGTGAAATTAGGAGATTCAGAGTCCCTTCCAGCTCCAATGTACTTTGATATTATAATACATGATTCTCTTGCACACACTGTTTTAGACCTTAAATATTTGCTGGCTACATATTACAAATGTGCACTGAGTTAAAGAGCATGCTTGAAAAAACAGGATGTTTTTTCACCTATGTAAAAGGAGAAGGTTGCCAGGATAGAAATACTCCCCTCAACTCTAAATTCTATCGTGAACATTTCTTTCAGTAAAGGTCTAACTCTGCTTCAGAATAATCATACTAAAACATCAGTGATCTTTGTGTAGTTTCTCATATGTAGACAGTACAAACCAGTCCTAATTTTTTTCTGTAGCAAATTCTAGATCTTTTTTTTTCTTATACTTTCTTTGGAGTAGGGGAGAGAGGTGGAGGGAGAGAGAAAAAGAGAGGGAGGGATTGAAAGACAGAGAGGGAGAGAGAGAAGGAGAAAATAGGATAATAAGTAAATTCTAGTTAATGAACTAGAATTTGAGACCTTAACTTTCAGACCATGAGTTATTTCTCAAAGGTTGCCAGTGCTCCACTTTGGCGAACTAATAGCTCAGTGCAAGAGTTCCTAGCCTTTGTTATACTTCAAAATCTCCGTAAAACACATTAAAAACAATAAAATTCTGCAGAATCACAATCCCTACCTAGTCAGATTCAGGAGACTTGCTTTGGGCAGGTGGCATCTTCAAACTGCAGGATAGTGCAGTGGTTAAAAACCCTTGTTCTGGAGTTAGAGGGCCTTGGTTTGAATTAGCTTACTAGCTGTGTAATTATGGACAAGTTACTTAACCTCTCTGGACCTTAATCAACTCATCCATAAAATGGAAATAATAGTGATACCTACCTCATGGGATTGTCATGAGGGTTCAATGAGATAGTATTCTAAATGCTTTGTATTTATTATGTGGCATATAGTGAGGATTCAAATGTTATTATTTAAACTACAGCAAGGCCACGAACAGCCCCATCGCCATCACTGAAATCCACTGGTTTAAAGAAAGGATGAGACTGGAATGAATTTTTTTGTGTACTATCTGAAGAAACATTACACAAATTGTGTAATAGATTTTTAAACATAATTTATGTTTGGGATTGGATAGGTGTTAAAAATGGATTCTGGTATAGTGATATAAAATTTCCAGAAGTCTTGAAGCTTTGACTAAAACAAATCTGAGAAGGAACTGAAGGAGAGAATGTTGAGAAAGATTAAAATATTTGTATCTTTTATTGTTTTAAGGAACTCTTATAGACAGGCAAAGCCAATTTTTAAGTTTAAGTTCATGAAATGTTTAATTTGGCTTCCTCATACATTTCATACTTAGAATGTTGTGACTGGAAAGCTTTGGGGAAGAGTGGAAACATTTGGGGATTTTGAGGTGATACATCTGTTACCCATCTCTAAATGTATTATTCAGAAAGGGAAAGTCAGTCTTTTTTGAAGCTGTGTATTTTTTCCTCAGAACTCTGCTGTCCCTAAGAGTTGTCCCCAGGTAGTTTTGGTTGATAGTTGCTTGGACCCTACTACAGTAATTCCTAAACTTTAGTATTTAAAATTGCGGGGTGGTGGTGATTGTGTTGTGGTGTTAAGAATGCAGATTCTTGGAGGCCCCCCACCCCCACCACACACACACTTTTGATTCAGTAAATCTTGAATGGGGCCCAGCAGGAACCCAAATATTTAGTAAATATGTACTCCCAAGTGATTCTGATGTAGGCAGGTAGTTCCCAGACTATAATTACTGAAGTAATTGTTAATAGGAAGGTCTCCTCAGATAATAACTGAAAGAAGTTACATTTATAGCTCAGATTGCTTTATTTATTTAAAGTGGGTCATATTTATGTATTTGGGTCAACTTATGTAATTGGTAAGTACAAATAGAGGTACAATAAAGAACAGGTACAAATACAAATGTAGAAGTATTTTGCTGACCTTTACTCGTTGAGAAATTATCTCTGCCTAATTAATCTTAGCTTTCCTTTTTATTGGTGGGAAGGGTCTTTTTCTTTCATTTTATGCTGTTTAGATAGCTCTGCTTGCCTGTTCTGTAAAAAGCTTTAGCTCACAAAACCTTATTCAGGTCTCTTTAACATGGAGTCATAACTTTGCCTCTCTTTATTTATGACTTATCAAAAAGGGTGTTAATTTTCCTTTATTTATGACTTACCAAAAAGGGTGTTAATTTCCCTTCTTCTGCTGCTAGCTGTAATTCTTTTCCATGCCTTTAAGAAAAAATTCTACGCGTTACACATGGCTATTCCTCTACTGAATTTGCTGCTTCAGCCTTTCTTGTACTTACTTTTGTGGCCAGAAAAAGAAAGGGGTTGGAAAGCCATGTGACTGTCTGGGGTTTCAGCAGACTCTTTCCTGCAAATAAGAGAAGTTTACCTTAGGAAACTAAGCTAGGAGTTATGCTCCTACTTAAAGCTAGTTTGACAGTGAACTTGGTAATGTGTTTAATTTACCTTTGAATTTTGTTTGTTGATATTTCTTTTAATTTGAATTTTATTTTGGGATATACTCCTTGGTTAAAAATATTTCCATCTGCCTTTCTCTAACCCCATACACATTAAAACATTTTAAGTTTGGAACTGAACATGATAGTTTTGAAATCAAATTATGTGCTATCTTCTCATATTTTCCCAAGTACTGTAATGTACAACTACCATCACACATTGAGCATTATTTAAAATTTCCATATCTGGTTTTCATCTAGACCAGGGGTGTCTAAACTGCGGCCCGCGGGCCAACTGCGGCTCGCAATCCATTGTTAATTGGCCCGCAGCAAATTCCAAAAATAGATTTAGTTTACTTAAATAAAGCAGGTGAGGCAATACGTACTTCACCTCGAGTGAGTGGCCCGGCTGTTTGTGTATTTTACCGCATATGGCCCTTGGTGAAAAACGTTGAAAAAAGTTTGGACACCCCTGATCTAGACTATTTGGTAAACATTTTCTAGTCAAGTAGGGGAAATACTTTTCTGTTGTCCCAAGGAAAAGTTATTCAAAGACTACAACAGTTTAATTTTTTTTAGAAAAACATAAAATGCTCATATTATCTGCTTTTGAAAAGTAGGACTGGGAATATAAAATAAAACTAAATATGTATACTTTGTTTCTATACTATTCCAGTTAAGGTGGTAAGAAAGAAGATAAAATCACAGGGTGTGGAGGTATGGTTAGAGACAGGAGAAACTTAGAGAAAGATTTTGAAGAGGTTTGTACAGAGAAAAATTGCTGGAGAGAATAATTGTTAGCTGGAAGTTAGCTCTGTACTTTGGTCTGTGGGCTTTAGAGTATTACCACAGATTATCTCCATATTTATTTATCTACTCTGCTTACCTCAATGCCTTTGTGTATGTTTCTGGCAACTTCTTTCCTTAAAGGGTATCTGCTGTGCCTCTCCCTCTTCCCTAATGTTTCCATCCCCTCATGGCCTCTTAACAGGCTATATTGTGCAAATGAAATATTTTTTAATGACAGGTTGTATGTATAAGCTTTAATTTAGGCTTTAAAAGTTTAGGTTATTAGTATTAAAAAGTACATGTATCAAAAGGTAAAATAAATCCAACATACAGTTTTACACAATGTATTTTTACTTGAGTTCCAATGCTAAGAGGAGAATTTCTCTTACAAGCACCGTGGTAAATCTAGTAAATAGAATTAAAATCTCTCTCACCCCTGAGGAGAAAATTGTTCATTACCAGGAAGATATACTGTGTGGAAATTAAAGTTCTGAAATAAGTTATTGAAGTTTTAAATCAGTAAAAGGTTTCAACTGAGTAAGTAGTTTCTGTGTTTTTGAAAAGTGATAAAATTTAAGTTGCTTTTTTTGTTTAAATGGCCCTTGACACTTTACCCCATCCCTTTTGGACTTACTTTTTAGCTTCATTGGTACTACATGGAATTAAAGACATTGATAATTCTTGGGTGTTGTTTAGAAAATAAAGGATTTGTTATGGTTCAGAATTCGGTCTTGAGCACCCAAATTTGTTATCTAGAGACTGATAAAACTTTTGATAGCTAATTATTATATAACATAACTGGCACAACAATTGACGTATAATCAGAGGATGAGGTCCATCTTGGTGACATACTCCCAGAAGCACATAATACAGTCAAGAATAGTAGGACAATGAGTAACTTTCAGTCTTGGGCATACGAATAGTTGAGAATTCTACTGCATAAAGGAACATTTTTAGAGGATAACCGCTATGCAACTTTCTTGAGTAAAATAATAACTAGCTACATGTTTTAATGAGGCATGAAGATTGTTTTGCTTTTATATAAGACCACCGAAATATAATTTTAGTTTTCATTTAGTTGTCCATTCGAAGGAAACACTGTAACACTGTAGAAAAAAAGACAACCTTCGTGGAGAGTAGGATTTCAACTATGCTGCTGGCAGATAGGGTTCTACCATAGGCTCTGTCTTAGGTTCTGTCATCAATTCAGGAACTATTTCTAGGTTAGACATGAGCAAAATGTCAACAAAAGAAAACAAAGTAACAACAACCCTAGAGCTAAATTTCTGGGTTTTTTATTATTACAGAGTTTTTAGGCCCCTGATAGATGTTGTTTAGCCTCTGCTTGAAATCTTTCGCTGAGAAGGAACTCAGTTTCCTCAAGGCAGCCTATTGAGATTATTAATTGTTAGAAGGTTCTTTATGTCGAAGCACAGTGTATCTCTTTGTAATGTTTCTGGTCCTAATTTGCTCTTTAGAGCCACAGAGGACAAGTCAGTTCTTTTACATATTGTCCTTTCAGAAATTTAAAGCTTGTCATGGAAGCATTTTTAGTTTTGGGGCCCTCCTAGCTAAGCATATACAGTTCTTATGAGTTAGTTTACAATTTTCTTACGATTTATTCATTCACAAATGCTTTTGAGCTTTATTATTTAAATGAAGCACTAAGGAAATTAGATAAAAGGAATATTAATAAAGTTAAGATGGGGGAGTCATGTAAATCAATACTTAAACAGTATTACCTGATTCGTGTTATAAAAGAAGCTGCAAGGGTGTGTTAGTAGCACTGTGGAGTGATTGACTTTGGGCTGGGAAGTTAGAGCACTCTTGATGGAGATTAAACATGAATGCTCGGTCTTGTATTAATGAAGAAGGTTTAGGTTGGAATGAGGCTGAGGACAGTGTGGGCGCACAGCGGTATGTGCAGAATTTGTACCGAAACAGCACAGCCTTTGGGGACTGCAGATGCTCATTAGTTTGACTGTCCTTAGAGCAGGTGAGGTGGTGTGTCAAACACGGAGGCAAAAAGGTTGGGACTAAATGATAAAGGAGTTTGTGTGACAGAACTAAGCAATTTGAATTGATTCCATGAGGGGTGGCAGTGCATAGAACCCTTGATGGGTTTTTAAAACATAGGCAACACGCTTTGAATTGCATTTTAGAACAATGACTCTTGTAAAAGTATCGCACGTGACTACTTGAAACTTGAGAAACTGGGGTTTGGATACACTTGTGGTAGTTTATGGGAGCTTGTCAGTCTCTATTAAAATATGATATCCAGATAATTGATTGAAGTAACATTAAATTCAATCCCTGTCAGAGGGAGAGCTAACAAATTGAGTGACATATGCTTATATCAGTAGGCTTTTTGTGAAGCTTTAATGGAGATAAACTTTAAATCCAGTTTTTGTTTTGAAGGAAGTAGGATGATATGAAAGAGAGTCGTGTGAAAAATTATGTGTACCATGTTTAAAGAATTTGTTGAGGGAGAAAAGAGCCAGAATAGCTGTTAGACTAGTTGTTTTACTCTCATAGATCAGAAAGGAAACAACTTTAGGAAGAACCCTGAGAGTGTAAAGTTGTAAAATCAAGTCTTTACATCCAATGCACAAGTTCTGTATATGGTCAGTGTAAAAGTAATTGCAGTTTAAAAGGTTTAAAAATTGCAAAAACCGCAATTTTTTTGCACCAACCTAATGCATTGCTTCGTAAAAATGGATGGTGGCAGTATATACCCATCAGCCATTTTTGAGGATTGAATAAGGTAAAGACAAAGTATTGAGACTTCCAAAATTGTTGTGTATGTATCTTTTCTACTAAGATGCAGACTCCCTGGAGATAGGGAATATGTCTTGTTTGCTTTTTTGTCTCCGCATTGAGATATATTGCCTAATATATAAGAGCACAAAGACTTACTGGATTAAAAACTTTGTAAAAGGTACCAAACTTATATAGTCAAATGATTGGAACCTTTGAAATGGTCTGGGAGGCTCTCTATTTATTACTTTAATAGTATTATTTCTCAAAGTATGTTTGGTACCTGTCTTTGAGGGATGTTTCTGTGGGGGAGAAATCAGTTGGGCCAATGTAAGACAGACTGAAGAATTGAACCTTGGAGGGGGACCATAGCTGAAATTCATTAGGAAGCCAGCTAAGCAAGTTCAGTTGTATATTAACTGTAATAAGTACCCGAATATCCTAGGTGTAATAGATTCATCCCAGGCAAATAGACATATTATGTAAATAGTTGAGGTGTGTGCAAACAGGCATAAATGATTTCACCTCGGGTACTCTTTTCAAGGAATAAATAAAGTCAGAGACTTGGGTCTGCCACCCTTAAATTTGGTCATCTTTAGGTGGACCTAGCTAAATCAATTTAATTTTGGTAAAGCCTAAAACTCTTTTGTTACCAGTGTGTTTGCAAAATAGTCCATATTTAAAGGACTAACATATAGATTGTGGTAAAATCCATAGTACAATATCAGTAACTGACAATGGTAAATGTAAAAGAGGTATTGGACTTTGTATTATAAATATTGCTTTGATGCTGTTGCTAGTTTTATACCCTTTAAAGGGTAAAGTAGAAGTACCCTTTATACTTTTCCACTTGTGAAGTAAATATTTTCTTTAGTCTTTTCTAAATAGCAAAACAAATTACTATCAATTTCAGTGTCTAGCTTTTTCTTGCATTCTATTTTTATACTTTGATCTTTTATTAATAGCAAACAGTCCATACTAAATGAATGAGTCCATACTAAATGAAATACGCGTATGTTTACCATCACTGAGATTTTTAATAAATTTTATATATTAACCTGTATTTTACATTTGATAAAACTTAAAAACAGCTCATATAGAATAAGCAGCTTTTGATAATGAACAATCATTTTTGTATGTTGTTTAAAAAGCCTTAGCCAGTGCAATTCTGTTTTTTATTTAATATATTTAGTACCGAACAGAGCCAGAAAAAAATTGGATTTTCTTGAAATAGTTCTTATTTTACAAAAATGTGTGGTTTAGCTATGGCTTTTGGTTTGGTGTACTTAATCCTACTGAAAGACATGAGTTTACTCTGTTAATTAAACTGGTGACCATATTTTAAAATTGATCTTTGGAATGTCAGTTTTAGAAACCTGTCAAAATTTCTTTATTACGGTAAAATACATACATAAAATTTACCGTTAGTAACATTTAATACATTCACAGTGTTGTATGCTCGTTATTACTGTCTAGTTCCAAAACATTTCATCACTACAAAAAGGAAACTCCATACCCGTTAGCAGTCACTTCCCTTCCCTCAACTTCCTTAAGCCCCTAGCAACTAATCTGTGTCCTGTCTCTATGGATTTGTCTATTCTGGATATTTAATATCAGTGAAATCATACAATATATGGCCTTTTGTGTCTAGCTTCTTTCACTTAATGCTTTCAGAGTTCATTCATGTTGTATGTATTAGTACTTCGTTACTTTTGATGGCTGAATAATTTTCCATTGTAAATTTTATTTATCTGATAATCTGTTGAATAGATATTTGGGTTGTTTCCATCTTTTGGTTGTTATGAATAGTTTGCCATGAACGTTCATGAACAAGTTTTTATTTGACCACCTCTTTTCAGTTCTTTTGGGTATGAGGCCTAAGAGTAACATTGTTGGATCATATAATTCTATGTTTAACTTATTGAGGAATCACCAACTATTTTCCTCAGCAACTGCACTATTTTATATTCCCACCAGGAATTTTTTGAGGGTTCCAGTTTCTCTCCATATCCTCTCCAACACTTACTCTTTTTAAGTTACAGCCATCCTAGTAGGTATGAAGTAGTATTTCACTGTGATTTTGATTTTAATTTCCCTAATGACTGATGATGTTGAGCATCTTTTCATGCGCTTGTTCGCCATTTCTATGTCTTTGGAGAAATTCAAATCCTTTGCCCATTTTTAATTGGGCTGTTTGTATTTTTGTTGTTGAATTATACGAGTTTTTCATACATTCCAGATACTACAGCTTTATCAGATACATAATTTGGATGTATTTTCTGCTATTCTATGGCTTGTCTTTATACCTTTTGAATAGTATCATTTGATGGACAAAAATAGAAACCTTTTAAATTTGGTGTGTTACAGTCTTAAGTATGTATAACTAACTTAGTTTTTACTTTAATAGGGGAAATATAATGTGTATGTAGCTATCCAGAGAATAGAGGCAGGAAAGTCCAGAATGTGTGAAAAAGAGTAATTTGGCTTATATGTTAGGGTTTACGTTAGTTATAAGGAAAAGAAGCCCGCTTCAGCTACCTTAAATGAAGGAAAGTTTGTTGTAGGGCATGTAATAGGCATCTTGTGGACATTTTGAAGGTAGAAAATAATGTACCCAGGCTACAGAGTACTTGTAACAGAGGTTTCTCTGCCTTTCGAGAGATGCTTGGTTTTTGTTCTCATCTCTTTTCTGTTTCCTGGTTGTTCAATAAAGTTTCCACCTGCAAAAGTTCAAACATCTACCATCCTTTGATTCACTCAGTCTTTAAGTCTCCTATTTAAAAATCCTGGAAATTTGATTGTCTCAGCCTGTGTATAAATTTGTCCACGTTTTATCAGCACTCCAATCTAATCAGCACTCACTGATGGCAATACTATAAGATACAAATATGGCCACTTTGGGCTACTGCTTCAGTAGGGGCTGAGGCAGAGGCACTGTCAAAGAAGGGGGAGTGGGATGCAGGATGCTAAAGCCGCGTATCTTTCTCCTAGTTGTAGAAAGAGTAGTAGGAAATGATGTTGGAAATATAACTTGGGTCCAAATTGTGAAGAGCCTTTAATACTAGGATACGGAATTAAAACATTTCCATAGATACTAGGGAGTGTTGAGGATTTGGGGGCAAGGAAATGAAATGCTCTATTCTTTCCTGCTTGCAGTTGTCGTTTATTCAAGCAGAATGAGTTATCTGTCATTCTTTCCCGCTAACTTCTGTACGTCCAAATCTTCTCTTGTTCATTCAGCAAACATATTTGAGCACTGACTATATAGCAGGAAAAGAAGGAGCCAGAATAAGACTTTTCTAATAAAGCCAGTGATGATCACATTGCAAACATAAATTGAAGTGCTATGATGTGATACTATTGTACTAGGTTGGTGCAAAAGTAATTGCGGTTTAAAACGTTAAAAATAATTGCAGAAACCGCAGTTACTTTTGCACCAACCTAGTAGCAGGGAGCATGAGATGGTGAAAGCAAGGTTTACTCCTCTGGTACTGAATCTGGCTTGTAAGTCCTTCTTTGGGCTCATTTCAGTGCTTTACAGGGGTCAGGGGAGAGGATAACTACAAAGACGTAACATGATGGAGTTTTTTTGCAGGGCGATGGAACTGTTCTATACCTGGATTGTGGTGGTCGTTGCACAAATCCAAACGTGTGATAAAACTTGTAAAACTGTACACCAGTAGAAAGACAGCCAATTTTTATTGTGTTAGTTTAAAAACTAAAATATTTGCTTAGTATTTTAAATACCTTATATGCAGGGTATTGCGAAGGTTACACAAATCCTGTTCTCAGTGCATTTATAACTTAATAAAGTAGCATTCAGATCACCATATAAAGTACAAAGTGAAAACTATCAGAAGAGAATGATTCCTAGAAGAAATGGCTTATAGAGGGGAAAGCTTCATAAAAATGATGGCTCACCAGACTGCACTCCTTCATTAGACTAATGCTGTAGACTGAATGTGTTGCCCCAAAAGTTGTATGTTGAAACCTAATCCCCAGTGTGGTAGTATTTGGAGGTGGAGCCTTTGGCGGGTGCTTAGGTCATGACGGTGGAGCCCTCAGGAATGGGATTAGTGCCCTTATAAAAGAGGTCTCGAGAGTGCTCTGGCTCCTTCTGCCATGTGAGGGCACAGTGAAAAGATGGTGGCCTATGAACCAGGAAACGGGCTCTCACCAGACACTGAATCTGCCACTGCTTTGATTTTGGACTTCCTAGCCTCCAGACTGTAAGAAATATATTCATATTGTTTATAAGCCACCGAGTATATGGTATTTTGTAATAGCAGCTAGAATTCTTTCTAAGACAACTAAGTTTGAGGACAAAAGTGAATTTTTTTCTCTTTAGCCTCCCCCCACCCCCCGCAAGTTAGCAGACTTACATGTGTGCGAGCACAGTACTAGGGATACAATGGTAACAGAGAGCTCACAGTCTAATACAGTGGTAACATCTAAATAAATTTTCAAAATTGTTTTGGCTATTCTACCCCTTTGCTTTTCCATATCAATTTTAGAATTATTAATAGCTTGTCTGTATCTGCAGATAATCCTTGTTAATTAACTTGGGGAGAATTGACATTCTTACTATGTTGAGTCTTCCAGTCTTTGGATATAGTGTGTCTCTCAAGTTATTTTGGTCTTTTTTTAAATTTCCTTGATCAGTCTTTTATAATACAAAGTTTTTAGCATACACATCTGCTTATGTTTCATTAGATTTATATCTAAATGTTTAGTATTTGTTAGAGCTATTGTAAATGATATATATTTTTTAATTTCAGTTTTTAATTATTCATTGCTAGTATATAGAAATATGATTGATTTTTGTTTGCCTTATGTCTAGTAGCTCTGTTAATAAACTTACATATTAGTTCTAGGAGCTTTTTTGTGTGGATTCTATGGGATTGTTTAGATAATAATGTTTGCAAATAGGGAAAATTTAATTTTTTCCCTTCCAATTTGTAAGACTTATTTTTCTTGCCTTATTGCACTGGCAAGGACTTTTGGTATGATTTTGAATGGGAATGATAAAAGTAGAAATCCTTACCTTGTTTCCAGTCTCCAAAACATTTGGTCTTTCATGAGTAAGTATGATATTAGCTGTAGTTTTTTTTGGTAGATGCCCTTATCTAGGCTAAGGAACTTTTGTACTATTCCTAGTTTTCTGTGTATTTTTTTAAAAATTAGGAATGGATTTATGATATTTTCACATGCATCAATTAATATGATCATGTGGTTTTTCTCGTTTAGAATGTTAATATAAGTGAATTACCTTGATTAACTTTTGAATATTGAATGAGCCTTGCATTTCTGGGATAAACCTTGGTTTTGTTGTTTTTCTTTTCACATAGTGTCACTGTTGATTTTTTTCACTTAAAAAAAATAACAGCTTTATTGAGCTACAATTCACATACCTTACAACTTACTCAGTTAAAGTGTACAGTTCAGTGGTTTTTAGTATATTCAGAGTTGTGCAACTATTACCACAGTCAGAACATTTTTATTATCCGTGTACCTATTCTGAAGATTAAGTATATGTGAAGCTATTTTATTGTAAACAAAAACACTAACATAGTTTCTGTTTTATTTATAGAAGAGGCATAAATAGAAAAGTATTCACACATGTTTGGTTTTATTCATCATCGTCAGTCATTATCTCGCCTTTCTTTTCCAACTTCTTCTTAGTGTTAAAAGATAGCTTATGTCCTGGTGACTAGAGTATTTTGCTCATATTTTGCTGATGTTCCTTTTTACTGTTTATGTTTTTCTCCTAAAAGTTCTTTCATATGCCCTTCCTCTTCTTCTGGGAGTTTCTGTCTTCCTCGGAATGTCTTAGATACTACATTGGACTTAAAGCAATGGAATTTCGCTTTATGAAGCATTCGATACATCGTGTGTAATTAGTATCCAGTACAAAAGTGAGGCTGTAAGTTTTTTTCTTTTCTCCTTAATTATATTCAATTTTGTTATCTCCCTGCCACAAAAGAATAAAAAAACTCTATCAGTAAGATATTGCCTGAAACTTACTATAATAAATACACGTAAGACATACCATAAGGTGACTTGCTGATACGAACACAGGAGGAAGAAGAAAATAATTTATATTTTTGAACTGTTTAAGTGAATGTCAAGAGGCCTTTTGGCAATTTGTAGGATGAAAGAAAACGGATCGTTATGAACCTCTTACATCTTGCTTGTTCTCTGGAGGACATGAAACAGATAAGTGTGATTAGAAAGAAAAGGAACTGTGCAAGAGACGTGGCTCGAATACTTGTTAGTGATGTGACCTTGGGAAGTGGCTCATGAACCTTTCTTGGGGGTGGTGGGGTGGATCCCCACTCCCCACCCCCACATTGAATCCTTGGAGAAGTTGATGAAAGCTCTGACAGCTGCCCAAGAAAAATGTTCGTAAGCACACTGTTTACTTCAAATTGTGCATATAGTTTGAGGACGCTTATGGACCCTCTAGCCCATTCATGTAGGTTCATTGATTCTTGATGAAGAACCGTTGACCTGGCTGCTCCCTAAGGTCCCTGGTAGCTCTAAAATACTTAAAAAATATATCAATATGTATATTGATTTTATTTATATACACGTATATATAAAACCTTTATTTTCAGCCTTGAAATTCTGTTTTTTGACAATGATACTGAGTAAATGATACTGAGTTCTGTCCTTTTTTGATAGTTCTGATCTATGAAAATAGGTTAGTTAAGCAGTGTGTATTAAGTAAGAATTCACTATTTTTTTTAAAAATTTAGGATTTGTAATGACAACGACAAGATCCAGAAACAGCCTGCAAAAGAAAATTCTTGAAATTAAAAAAGCTTAAGTTATCTGGCAAAAAAATTACTTTTTTGTGTGCATAGTCAGCTGAAAGTCTTTTTCAACAGAAAAATGATTGAGGTTTGGAAAGAATGTAAGTAATCTTCATGCCTGATCTTTAATCCAAAATACTCAAGGGTAGCCAAAGTACTGGGTTTTAAAGAGACAGTGCTTCTTTGAATTAATTATGTAGTCAACTGTGACATTCCATGATCACTAGATAATGTTTTCTTTTTGGCCTTCTATTATACTTTGGGGAACTTGAAGTACAAAGTCCGGGAAGTTGATGTGTTTTCAGCAGTCCAACTTCTCCTGAGACAGTTTGAAGATAAAGTCATGATTTGTAATTTTTTGAATTGATTTTACTATTTTGATTGAAGTTTGTTTTTTTTCCTGTCTTTAAAAATATTTTAACCCCCTTTTAATGTACAGCTCCCTTTAAGTGATGATTAGAACTTATCTAAGGACTCTAAAAAGTTAAAATAGTCATACAGATGTAAACGTTAGGCAAAAACAGGGAATTTTCTCTATTTTTGGCTAAAGCTGACATTGTTGGCAGTAAGAAGATTCAGAATTAGGCAGCCACACTTTTCTGTAGTGTCAAATTCCAGTTTGAGAAACTATGGAATTTGGCTTTGTCTCAGTTTATAAGTGGGTTTGCTAGTTAAGGACCAAGCATTAAAGATTCTGCTCCTTTAGAAATCATGAGCAGAGAACTTCCATGGTGTAAATAAATTTTGCCCCCTTTTGTTAGCCTTGTCCTTTAATAAGGTATAGTAGGCAAGTGGTTTGACTCTTATAGCACATGTAACTCTTTTTGTGGTAAAAGAAATCTTGGAAAAAAGAAAAAGACACAGATACGTGATGCAAGTATTAACAGGTATTAACAAGCAAGAGTTATTCATTCATCAACCTTTATTATAAAAGCCACTAAGAGGGAAAGCGAGGGCCTTTTTTTCTTTCTCTTCTAATCCCCACACCAGTTATTTCTTGATGTGCCTCTTATTTTTTTATTTTTATGTTTCATCAGCATAGAAACATTGAACTGCTGTTTCTCAACTGGTGCTGTTACTTAACTGGTGCAAGAGATTTTCTCAATTTCTTTTTGCTAAAAAGAGTGGGCACTAATTAGTGGAGAGAATGGAAGAGGGTGTGTTTGTGTCTCTGTGTATGTGTAGATAGTTGTGTTTGTGAACATAGTGTTGATTAGGGTGGAGAATAAATTTAATGGGGGAAAGATGGATTATCATTGCCATTCCGTTTTCTCAATATATCCTGACAAAATGTGTCACAGAATGAGAAAGAAAAAATAAACCCAAACTAGAAAATACATAGATTTTAATATTTCCAGCATATCTGAAGCAATAAGACACTTCAACACAAAAACTTGATGGTTGGGATTTAGGGAAAACCAGTAAATAATCCCTCTCTATCAGCCCATCAGAGTTTGGAATCAGTAGAAAAAAGACATAGGACACAGACAAATGAGACCTCAAAACATCAGCTTTAATACTGATGAAATCTGGACCAAAAGACTTGCCTTTGGCTGCATTAGGCCTCCTTATACTTCACCTGAATCAAATTTATCCAGCTAGTTACTAGCACAGGAAGGTCTTTCCTGTGCGGATGGGAGACAGAAGGGTGCCTAGAAAACTTAGCCTCATATTAGGAAAGCAGAACAAGCTGAATTCTCTCTGCTGTTAGGCAATAATGTCTGTCACCAAATTTCAGCCCCACAGGTAGAGATGAATAAGGGGGCCAAGAGAAGCTGGGAGTGTCTCTCCCCTGAAACTAGAAGAAGACAGAATAAGAGTGACCCTTTTCCCCAGCACTGCCATATAAATCTCGTTCATACAGTCAAGCTCTACCTCCAGAATGCAGACAGAAAAAATTATCCTCTCTTTTGTGTGTGGGTTCTTGAACACATTTTGTTTGTTTTGTTAAGCCTTTGGTGTTGATTTAAATTTAAGAAATTTGAATTATCTTGGGGGATAGGAGAAAGGGAAGTGGTTGGTGGTGGTGGTGGTGGTGGTGGTGTCTTTCTGTCTGTCTTTGGTTTGAGAAGGTATTGAAGAAGAACCTAGTCCCACACGTGTATTTGCCCTGGGATCTCTATTTCAGCTGTCCCTGACACGGGGTTGGGGGTGGGACCAAGAATGGTACATGAGAAGAACAACCGTATGACACATTTTTGGCCTACTTAGACTGTTCATTGTCTTTTTCCCTTTAAGATTTAATGAAGTGGTGGTTCTGTTCCTGGTTAACTAGTAGAAGCCTATTTGATCTGTAATGTTGTTTTAGTACAATTCCATGTATTTGTAACTATATTTTAAAATTACTTTTCATTGCAGATGTTATGCCATTTAGCTGCATTTATAAATAGTTTATGTGGCAGGAGATAACTAGAAAATCGAATCCAAAATTTCTTAGTGGCATAAGAAATTAATGTGGAACATTATCTGATGGTCTTTCTTAGCAATTGGATACAATGTGGGCTCATATTTCTTTTATGGGAATGTCTTATAGTAACCAAAGTTTATTGGATATATAAACTTAAGGTTTTTGGCTTTGTTTTGTTTTTGCTGATTTAATGAGAATTTAAACTTTTTTCCAAACTTATTATGATTGTAATATTGTGCTGTAATACATAGTGGAACCAGGCTTTTTATTGTGGAGCTTATTTATTTATTTTCTTTTTTTCTTTTTTATCTCTGCCAGTCATAGCAAGATTCTTCAGAAATTACATCCATTGAAAGACCTACTTTTGTTTGGCTTAAGAAGTTAGTATTCCTTGACTTAATTTTGGAAGTCTAAAATATCCTTATAAATTAATTTTACACTGAAACACATACACGCCTTAACAGGTTTTCTTGTGATGCAAGGTCATTTCTAACAGTCTTTACTGAAAGATTAATGTATATTTGGCATTTTGACTGTGATTTAGAGTTTTGTAATTTACACAGGTCTGATATACAGTATTAATGTGTATAGCCTCTAGTTTTTCATATAAGAATGTGTTTGGTAGGAATTACAATATCTAATTATAGATAAAGGTATAAAGACATAATCACCCCAGAAAGGTGCCTTGTAAAAAACTCTGCATATGGAGAATTTTCTGATCTATGGTTATTACTCTCCTTGAGTATAACCGTCTTACACTTGTGGTCTCCTCATTCTGCTGCTTTGTCTGTTTTCTCAGCCAGGTCACGTTATTTGAAGGTGTGTTTCACTGAATTTGAAAAAAAATGCTTATCTCCTAGTTTATGGTTACCGTGCTTTAATTAATTGTATATGTAACTTTGCATTTCTATTATAGAGAACGAAATGCCATTTTTTTCCCTTATTAGCACAATCTTGTTCATACATTGTGAGGAGACAAGCCATTTATGGGTTTTTGGATTTGAAACAATTAAGGTTGTGTTTAAAGATCTGATTCTGGTCAGTGATTAGAGTTGGTGGTAGCTCTAGAAAAACAAACTGATTGTTCCTTTTGGAACTCCTCACCCCACCCCGAGAGCTAGTTGTTAGTATGAAGGCTTCTGTTCCACGTCAGTATGTTGATTGGTTGGTATGGGCATGGAGATAATGGATAAAGTCCTTGATCTGTGTGTAGCCTTTTTTTAGATTTTCAGTGATAGATGCTTTCTTCCTTAGTTATATGTTGACTCTTGCAATAAGCTTTTTTGTACATGTCCTAGAAAAAACTATACAATTTATGTATACATATATTAGAGTAATGGAGGATCAGTGGATATCATTTTATTACAGACAATAACATTATTACTGAAAATAACTAGTATTTTCACAAAATATTGTATTTCTTAATCCTTTACGTATTTTATACAGGTTCTCTTGAACTTTTTTGTTTTCACATTCTTGGCTTTTATTGTCAAGTGCTTCGATAGTTAATTCTAGTTACTTTGTAACTGATTCAAAGCAAATATTTACATTTTACTTACAGCTGTCATTTTCTTCCCAATTTGTTTATCTCTCTAATGTCTCTGTTGATTCTTCCCCTATTTCTATATAGCCAGGTATTCTTAATTGACTCTTGTTTGTTTAATAGTAGTGTAAGTAGTAGAAATTGTTTTATGTGAAAGTATTTTTTGTCTTCGGAATAAAAATACTTTAGAAATTATTATTAAGTATTTCCCTGGTTACCAAAAACACAATTCATGTAACTTTTCTGTGTTTCAGAAACCTTTTTCCAAAAAGGACGAAGGAACTCAAATCAGTTGTGCATAGTGCTCCTGGTTGGAAATTATTTGGTAAAGTCCCTCCCAGAGAGAATCTTCAGAAAACTTCCAAAATTATTCAGCAGGTAGGTACTAATAGAGCTATGTGGTTTGTCTTAGCTTTTCAGATATTCTTTTCTTGATAATTAACCATATTTTGCTTTCATTCATATTTTTCTACATATAAAATTTGGGGATTATAGATATTTGTGGTAATTTTAATATATATTTTTAAAATGACACATTTTCAGATGTCTTTTATGATTGTGAAAATTCTTTAAAGTAATAGAACATTGATTTTTTTGTTTCCTGGTTATTCCTTAAGTAGTGTTTTTGTTGTGGTTAGCTAACTACTCTGTCACATGCTTCTAATTAAATATGGTAGTATTTGCTGATGGCACAGATTTTATGGATATAGGTAGTTGTGAACTTACAAAATAATAAAAAGAAAAAACTGAGTAGATTTTGAGGTTGAATTCTTTCTTTGTTACTTTTCTGGTGTTCTGCATAACCAAGGACTTTGTGAGGTGGGTGGGTATATAATCTGTTTCTAGTAATTTAGTAGCTAATCCTTTTAATATCTGTATTAATATTCATATTATTAAGTTCTTAATAATTTTAGGTCTTCTGACTTTTGAACTTATAGCTCCTCAGTAGTAGGAAATCAGTGAGACTAGAAAACAGTGAGACTGGATCAGTTTGTAGCATTTTTTAGTTAAGTTGTTGCTCAGGAGATATATAAGCAATTTCCTATTTCTCTCCTTCCCCGTTGTAGTTTATCAGATTTAACACAGCCATCATTTAATAGTGTTCCTTTTACTACTCAAAAGAGAAATTGGTTTCTCAAGTAATATAAGAAAATAATTTTTAGATCTTTAAAAACATTTGTTAATTTTATTAGTTAGTTTTATTTACAAGTAATTGAAGTATTGACTAGTGTAAATAGCTTCTGGAACTTAAAACTATGCTTATTTCCAAGGTGTGTCCCCAGGGACCTCATGTGCTGCAGCCAGTGCACAGGGGAACCGTGGCAAACGCAGGGATAGGCCTTCTTTGGCACACGGATGTTAGCTTGCGGTAGGACGCAATTCAAACATTAAATGGCACTGTATTCTTTTCTGTGGCATATCTTAGTAAATCTGGTTTTCCTGAGGTCACTTTGATAAAAATCAGAATGTGGACAGGAAATGAGGGTGATAGTGTCCAATCTGATTTCAAGTTTTGTGAAGTTGTACGGTGCACAGTAATCATACTGTACAATTAGTAATTAGTAATTGATTGCTATTTAAGAATGAAATAAAACTTTTTCTTTCAATTTATGTGTATTGTTTTTCCAAATGGCAACCAATGGTTAGGACATGAATCCTATTAAGTTACTGGACATAACTACTGTAGTTATTAAACAGAACGATTAGGTATTTTTGTTAAACAAGTTTTGCATTGGGGCACCATGAAAAAAATTACTGAGACACTAAGGGCACTGTTAACCAAGAAAGTTCGGAATCTTTGCTATCTCGACATCTTAAATTTTAACTTTTTTTGGGTAAAGTCTGAAAGTAACCTTTCTTATCTCGAGTTTTCCAGAAGACCAAGTTCGCCCTCTAGAGGCAAAACAGTGGTCTTGCTATTGAAGGTTTGTATTCCTACTTTATGGTAGTTGACATTGAATATGCATGTGCATACACCTTAATATCTTTATGTAAACTAACATTATGCAATGTTTTTTGTTTCTGTTTTTTTACCATAAGTGTCTAAATAAATTACTGGGTGGATAATTATCTGTTTATTGATTTGCTGTATGCCTTTAAACGGCTCTTTTTGTTTTTAGAAAGCCACATTCTCTCTTTTTTAATATATATTGTGTGAAAATTTAATGCCTGGTCAGGAAAAGAACAACTCTTATTTTCATATAGGAAGCAGGAGTGAAGTTGAAATACAGTCGCTGTCCTCAGCAGCCTTCTCTCTGGCCTTTTATAGATGATGGTTTTTCCAGATGCTACATTTAATTTTTGAGCTTTCCAGTTGTATGTAGGTACTAGTGTGTATTTTGGTGCCTTTTTCATGGTTCTTTTTGCGTTCTGGGAGATGTGATGTATAGTGAAGTCATTGTTCCACCCTCAAAATATGTCTCTCTTTCATCAAGACATGGACAAATTTCCGCCACTCCCTTTCTGCTTTCTCCTTTCTTATTTCGGTGTGTGTTCTCTACTCCCCATTTGTCCTCTTCCTTGCAGTTGTCATTTTCAAGGTGGTCTTGATAATCTTTTATTAGTAATAGTAAATTTACAACTTTGTGTTTCTGTTCCCACCTGAAGACAAGTTTTCACAGCCCTGACTTTTAAACTCTGTACAGCATTATGAATATAAAACTGTGTCCTTTACCACATACTCCTTTCAAATAGATGTTAGGTGTTTGGGATCAGAAATCAAAAATGAAGATACTACCAGTCATGAAGAATGTTAGGACACATCTGCCATGGTTTAGGGTAGGGTCTTAAGCTATTAAGGTTGTAGAAAATGAAGGTAGCTAGTAATTCCAGTGTAAAACTGCCTGAAAAAGTGAGCAGTACGTAAAGTACTAAGGAAAAATAAATTCCTTTGAGCTCTGTAAAGGTGCCTTACTTTTTGAGTGGCAAAACAGTAAGATTTATTAAGAGTTTAGAATAGCAGTAGTATTTCATAGGATTATTATTATTTATTTATTTTTTAAAAGATTTTATTGGGGAGGGGGAACAGGACTTTATTGGGGAACAGTGTATGCTTCCAGGACTTTTTTTCCAAGTCAGGTTGTTGTCTTTTCAATCTTAGTTGTGGAGGGTGCCATTCAGCTTCAAGTTGTTGTCCTTTCAGTCTTAGTTGTGGAGGGCGCAGCTCAGCTCCAGGTCCATTTGCCTTGCTAGTTGCAGGGGGCACAGCCACCATCCCTTGCGGGAGTCGAGGAGTCGAACTGGCAACCTTGTGGTTGAGAGGATGCGCTCCAACAAACTGAGCCATCCAGGAGCTCAGCGGCAGCTCAGCTCAAGGTGCCCTGTTCAATCTTAGTTGCAGGGGGCGGAGCCCACCATCCCTTGCGGAACTTCAGGAGTTGAACTGGCAACCTTGTGGTTGAGACCCCACTGGCCCATGTGGGAATCGAACCGGCAGCCTTCGGAGTTTAGGAGCACAGAGCTCCAACTACCTGAGCCACTGGGCCAGCCCCAGAATTTTTTGTTTTTTTTTTTTTGTGGAAAGACATCTATAAGATTATAACGTAACTGTATAGGAAAGTAAGGTTATATTCTGTTTGTAAAATATAAAACATAGGAAGATATGTCTCATTTCACTTTACCTCCACATTCTGAGGACTTTAAAATTTTTCTTTTTGTGTGGAAAACATATAATTATTTTTACGTTTGTATTATTTTTACATATATTTTATTACATATATTTTTCTATAATTTTTTTCAAAAACAAAATGCCACCATTTATATGTATATTTTTTGTTTTGCATTACTTAACTTTACAAGTTTTACACCTATAACTTTTCAGAGATACATGAAGTTCATAAGTGAAAGGTAATTGTAGGTTAAATTTTTTTAAATTTTATTCTTATAGTAAATTTTTTTAAGGTCTGATCAATATTAGTGCTCTCCATGTTAACAGTAAGAACCATAAAAATCATTTTAGGAGAAGAGCAAAGTCAAACTGATTCAAGTTTGACATTTAATTCGACAATTCCCAAATCACATGCATATTCATATTATTATTTTATGAAGATTATCACATGTGTTCTCTTGCAGGTGTGAAATTCTTGCTTGTGGCCTTTTGAACCAGTTGGTGAGCCATGTTAAAAATTGCATCTATTAATTATCAATAGTATTTCAGTTATACTGTAGTTCAATTGACCTAAGTTTTTGGTTTTTCTAAATTAATAGGCCGAAGCTGGAATGGAGCTACGTAGTTTGTCTTATGACCTCCAAACTGCAAGTGAGAATGATTACAAATGAGCCATATTATGTGTAATTGCATATTAGATTGAATATATCCTATTTATGTCAAATTGACAATCTTTTAGTAGAAAATAATCTTTTTTTGCTAGGCGCTGTTTTTATCTTGGCATCTTGAATGAAAAAATGAGGTTGTAGTACATAGATAATTTTTCAGGCTTTTCATCACTTGTGCTTTTTTCTGAGTGAAGTTTTCATTGAGTGGTTGAATCACTTTCACATAACTTTTGACAGGCAAGGATAGAAAGTTTTAAAACAATTACTGATTTCTTTAAGCACTTCAAATTGTCTAAAAGTAGGATAGGTCACTCTCCTCAGTTTAAGCCTTTTGCTTTTGAAATTTTTTATTGCAGGAGCAATAACATGGAAAGGACTAGAATATGTGTGCTTTGTGAGCAATAGCTAAATATATAACATTTTGAAAGAGTTAGAGCTTAATTTTTTATTACTAACTTTATTAGTATGTGTAGCATTAAAATATGTGAGAACATTTCATTTGCTTTAATTATGCTTAAATATAGATACCTTTGGTGAGTACTGCAAAAATTAACTACTTCCTTCGTTGTTGTTAAATTATGGAAGGGCTGGACTATGTTCAGAATTTATTTTTGAAAAGTGTTTAAAATTGTTAATACCCTCGCATGTTTTATTTTCATCTGTATTTACCTAATGTATTGTCACCTTGAAAAGGTAGTGAATAACTCCTTTTCCAGCTGCATGTGTCTTCTTTATTTATAGCTAATGATAAATTATTATATTTTTCCTATGTGAGACTAAATTGATTTTGTAAGTTAATCTGTGTGGTCTGAAGATTGAGGGCTCTATGCCTGAGCTGTGGGCCTGAGCTTCTGGGAGAGGAAAGAGGAATGAGCCTGAAGAGAGAAGCTTAGCTAAAGAAAACTAAAAGAATGAAAACAAAAAGTTCTCAAATTGGGGCTGGCCGAGTGGCTCAGGCGGTTAGAGCTCCATGCTCCTAACTCCGAAGGTTGCTGGTTCAATTCCCACATGGGCCAGTGGGCTCTCAACCACAAGGTTGCCAGTTCAACTCCTCGAGTCCCGCAAGGGAAGGTGGGCTCCGACCCCTGCAACTAAGATTGAACACGGCACCTTGAGCTGAGCTGCCTCCCGGATGGCTCAGTTGGTTGGAGTGCGTCCTCTCAACCACAAAGTTGCCAGTTCGATTCCTCGACTCCCACAAGGGATGGTGAGCTGCACCCCCTGCAACTAGCAAGGCAACTGGACCTGGAGCTGAGCTGCGCCCTCCACAACTAAGACTGAAAGGACAACAACTTGAAGCTGAATGGCACCCTCCACAACTAAGATTGAAAGGACAACAACTTGACTTGGAAGAAAGTCCTGGAAGTACACACTGTTGCCCAATAAAGTCCTGTTCCCCTTCCCCCAATAAAATCTTTAAAAAAAAAAAAAGTTCTCAAATTGAGTAACGTAGGATTTGGGGGAACACTTTTTCCTGTTATCAGAGACAAACTTAGTAATGGGTTGCAGTTTGAAAATACTCTGACTGCTTGTTATTTGATTCCATAAATACAGTTTGAGTATCAAAGTTATATTAAAAGTTGCATTCATTTTATCTTTGTGTCAGACTTATATATTATGTTAGGCTTCAAATTAGACTAAACAAAATTGTGCTAATAACTTTGCCAACATAAAGTTTACTAATTACTAAAGCACCCCAATATGCCAGAGGGCGATGAAATGTTTTTCCCCAAGGTTTCAATTAAGCTTGAATTATGGGATGGGTTTTTATCTCTCCTAATCACAGATTCTGGAATAAAATTTAGGATTAGTAATGGCATTATACTCAGCTTAACCTTCTCTGCTGCAAACATGATGGTTTCCATGGCTCTTGGATCAAGTTGTTAAGAGAGTCTCTTTATCTTAAGTAGACATGGTCTTGAGATAGTAAAGATGTCCACATGGACACCTTCTTTCATTTCTGAAATTAATCTGGCTCTCTATAAACTGTTCACAGCATATAGAAACATGAAGGTTTACTTACTGATTGTGAGTTTAACATTAACCCCTTTAGGAGAAGTGTTTACTGTCCACTGAATCCAAAAGTCAAGTCTGTGTGTGTGTGTGTGTGTGTGTGTGTGTGTGTGTGTGTGTGTATCACGCTATTTTGGTTTTCATATTCTTTGGAAGAGAAGCTCCTATTCTATTCTTCATTATCCCCAGTTCCCATATTTTACTTCTTTAAGAAGCTATTAAAAACTCCTGGCACCTTCCCTTTGAATCCATAGTCTGATCTTTTCTCACATTGCCCTCCTAGTATACCTTTCTGGTAGATTCCTTTAGCTGCAGAGCCCAAGGCATCGGAGTATACTCGTAGTAGAATATCATTCTGCCACCAACTTATTGCATGACTTCATGTTAGCAAACTCAAAGCCTTTTCTCTATCAGAAATTGAAGTACAAAATTTTTGAATACTTCTAGATTCTTCTCTAAGATTGTCTGGCTTTAATTTCAGTGAATGTGTGCTTTATTCAACATACATTTATTGTGTATAATACAACAGTCATGGTTCTTGGAATATAAGTAAATGCGTCCTCGCCTTTGAATTATTTCCATGTGTGTGTGTTTGTGTGCATGTGAGTGTGTGAGAGAGAAAGAGAAGGGGGGGCGGAGAGGTTCATACGTAATTTTAATCTAATGTGGTAAGTACTATATAGTTGAGCTGTGAACAAAGTATGAGAGTACAGATGAGTTACTAATTCTTTGAAGAGATGACATGTGAGGTATGTTCTGAAGTGTACTAGTATGAGTTCACCAGGTAGACAAGATGGGGGAAGTCATTCCAGAAAGAAGAAATTGAATGAGCAATCCAAGAATGCACAAGACTTGTTTAGTAGGCCAGTATATTGGCTGTAGGGTAGATGGTGACGGGTCATTAGCCACAAGGGTAGAGTTGGGTTTTATAAAAAATACTGTAAAATAAGGTACTCAGACACCAAATTCATGTATTAGGAAAGTAATTTTGGAGGCATTATAGAAGCTAAATTAGAAAATTGCAAATGAGAACCTTAAGATTTGTTGTAATAGTCTGTGATTCTTGTTCCCAAACATCGTGGATTACCTAGGACATGTTAAGAATACAGATCCTTTGGCCACATACATTGAGTTCTTAATGTCAATTTTGTGTTTTTCAATTTTTGTTTCTAGTTGGTTCTTTTTCAAATTTTGCTATATTATATCACTTTTTACGGTTTATAGTTTCCTGCTGAAATTCCAAGCTTGGCCTTATATTTGTTTCTTAGCCTGTCTGATAATTCCAATGTCTGGAAATTTATAGGTCTGTTTGTATTGAATATTGTTATTGCTAGTTTTTATTAGCAGATGCTGTTTTATCCCTGTATGTGCCTAGTTATCTTCGTTGGGTGCTGGATATAATACTTGAAACATCATATATAGAAAACAATTTGAAGGCTAAGGTGATGCCATCCTTCAGAGATTTGAATTTATGTTTCTTAGGTCCCTGGTAACACTAGTTGTCTAGTTTTTTCATCCATTCAGAAGAGGCAAAACTCAGATGCAGTCTGTTTTGACCATTTTTCTTATTAAGTTGTAAAAGTGTTATACCAACTTTTCATTCCTGAGATAAACTCTAGTTAGTCACAGTTTCGTATTGTCCATTTTGTATGTTGTTAGATTTAATTTGCATGTGTGTTTTTAAATTAATAAACTTTACTTTTTAGAGCAGTTCTGGATTCACAGCAAAATTGAGCAGAAAGTATAGAGAGTTTCTATACACCCTTTATCCCCACATACACACAACTTCCTCCACTGTTGACATCCTGCACCACAGTGTGGTGCATTTGTTACAGTCAATGACACATCATAATCACCCAAAGTCCATAATTTACATTAGGGGTTCACTCTTTGTGCTGTACATCCTATGATTCTAGACAAATATATAATGAATGACATGTATCCCCCATTATAGTGTCATACAGAATAATTTCATTCCCCTAAAAATCCTTTCTGTTCTGCTGTTCATCCTTCGCTCGCAACCAGTTATCTTTTTACTGGATCCATAGTCTTACCTTTTTCAGAATGTCATATAGTTAGAATTAAACAGTATGCAGCCTTTGCAGATTGACTTCTTTCACTTCGCAATACACATTTCAGTTTCCTGCTTGTCTTTTATGGCTTGAAAGCTCATTTGTTTTGTTTTGTTTCGTTTTGTTGTTGTTTTTAAGGAGGGCGCAGCTCACAGTGGTCCATGCGGGGATCCAACCGGCAACCTTGGTGCTGCCAGCACTGCATTCTAACCAACTGAGCTAGCCGGCAATCCCTAAAGCTCATTTCTTTTTAGTTAGTGTTGAATAATATTTTATTGTCTGGATGTACCATAGTTTGTTTATCCATTCACATCCTGAAGGACATATTGATGGCTTCCAAGTTTTGGCAATAATGAATAAAGCTGTTATAAACATCCGTGTGCAGGTTTTCTCATGAATATAAGTTTTCATTTCTTTTGGGTAAATACCAAGGATCCTGATTGCTGGATTGTATGGTAATAACATGTTTAGTTTGGTAAAAAACAGCCAAACTGTTTTCCAAAATGGCTGTACCATTTTGCATCCCCACTAGCAATGAATGAAGAGTTCCTGTTGTTTCACATGCTCACTAGCATTTGGTGTTGTCAATATTTCGTATTTTGTCCATTGTAATAGATATGTAGTGGTATCTCATTGTTTAAATTTGCAATTCCTTATTAACATACAAAGTTCAGAACATCTTTTCATATGTTTCATATGTTTACTTGCCATTTATATCTTCTTTAGTGAGATGTCTCTTCAGATCTTTTGCCATATTTTAATTGGGTGGTTCATTGTCTTATAACAAGCAGTAAGGACAGAACTCAATAGACTTAAGAGTCTCTATATTTCTATAATAGTCCTTTATCAAATGTCTCTTTTGCAAATATTTCCTCTCAGTTTGTGACTTGTCTTTTCGTTCTCTTGATGGTCTTTCACAGAGCAGTTTTTAATTTTAATAAAGTCCTACTTTTCAAATATTTATTTCATGAATCATGCTTTTGGTGTTATATCTAAGTAGTCATCATCATACCCAGGGTCACCTAGGTTTTCTTCCATCTTCTAAGAGTTTTATAGTTTTTTGTTTTATGTTTAGGTTTGTTGAGTTAATTTTCATGAAGAGTGTAAGGTCTGTGTTTAGATTCTTTTTTTTACCCTGCATGTGGATGTTGTTATTCAGCACCATTTGTTGAAAAGACTGTCTTAGCTGCATTGTATTGCCTTTGCTCTTTTGCAAAAGATCAGTTGACTATATTTATGTGGGTCTATTTCAGTGCTGTCTGTTCCACTGATCTATTTGTCTATTCTTTTGTCAATACATACTGTCTCGATTACTGTATCTTTATAGTAAGCCTTGAAGTCGGGTAGTATTGGTCCTCCAATGTTATTTTTCTCCTTCAATATTGTTTGCTATTCGGGGTCTTTTGCCTCTACATACAAACTGTAGAATCACTTTGTCTATATCCACAAAATAACTTGCTGGGATTTTGGTTGAGATTGTGTTGAATCTATAGATTAAGTTGGGAAGAACTGACATCTTGGCAGTACTATTTCTATCCAGGAACATGGAATAGTTCTCCATTTATTTAGTTGTTCTTTGCTAACTTTCATTAGAATTTTATAGTTTTCTTCATGTAGATCTTGTACACATTTTGTTAGATTTATACTCAAGAATTTCATTTTTTGGATGCTAATGTGCATGTTAATGTGTTTTAAATTTCAAATTCCATTTTGTTCATTGATGGTGTATAGGACAGTAATTAACTTTCCTTGTAACCTGCAACCTTGCTATAATTGCTTATTAGTTCCAGGAGTTTTTTTGTCTTTTCTTTCAGAGTTTCTACCTAGATGATCATGGCATCTGTAAACATAGACAGTTTTATTTCTTCCTTCCCAGTCAGTATACCTTTAATTTCCTTTTCTTGTCTTATTGCATATCTAGGACTTCTTATATGATGTTAACAAGCAGTGGTGCGAGGGCACATCCCTGCCTTGTTCTTAATCTAAGCAAGAGAGCTTCAAGTTTTTCACCATTAGATATGATATTAGCTACAGGTTTTTTGTAGATGTTCTTTATCAAGTTGAGAAAATACCCTTCTATCCCTAGTTAGTGAGAATTTTTGTCCTAAATGGGTATTGAATTTTGTCAAAAGCTCTTTCTATATCTATTAATATGATCATGTGATTTTTCTCCTTTAGCCTATTGATGTGATGGATCACATTAATTGATTTTCACATGTTGAGCCAGCCTTGCATACCTGGGATAAATCCCCCTTGATCACATTGTATAATCCTTTTTATACATTGTTGGATTCAACTTGCTAACATATTTCATCGAGGTTATTTGCATCTGTGTTCATATGAGATACTGGTCTATAGTTTTTTTTGTAATGTCTTTGCCTATTTGGATATTAGGGTAATGCTGGCCTCAGAGATTAAATTAGGAAGTATTCCCTCTGCTTCTGTTTTCTGGAAGAGATTATAGAAAATTGGTATCATTTCTTCCTTAACTGTTGGTAGAATTTACCAGGGAACCCATCTGAGCCAGGTGCTCTTGAAAAGACTGTGTATTCTGCAGATGTTGGGTGCGTGTTCTGTAAATGTCAGTTAGGTTATGTTAAATGATAGTGTTGTTTAAGTTTTGTGTAAGTTTGCTGATTTTTCTACTTGTTTTATTAATTACTTACAGAGAAGTAATAAATTCTCCACCATAATCTACTTGGCTTTTTCTCCTTTTGCTCCATGTGTTTTGAAGCTTTGTTTTTATGTCTTCTTGATGAATTGCCTTCTTCACTATTAAATGTCGTATCTTTTTTGCTCTGGTAATAATTATTATGAAGTTTTTGTCTGACTTTTAGCCACTGCAGCTTGCTTGCCATTAGTGTTTGCATGATATTTGTTTTTCATCCTGTTACTTTTTGTTGGTCTTTATATTTAAAATGGGTTTCTTGTATGCAGCATTTGAGTCTTTTGATGCAGTCTGATCTGCTTTGTAAAGGGAGTGTGTGTCACTTAATGCCACTGTTAATAAGGATTGGTTTAAATTTACCCTCTTCCTATTTCTTTTCAAATTGGCCCATCTGGTCTTGGTTTTGTTTTGTTTTTCTTTTCCCACCTTCTTTTGGATTAAGTTAGTATTTTTAGTACTCCATTTTATCTCCACTATTAGCTTATTAAATATACCTTCGTTTTCACTTTTCAGTGGTTGCTCTTGGTCCACAGTTCTCAAACGTTTTAGTTTCACAACTCCTTTGTATTCGTAGTTATTAAGGACCTCAAAGAGTTTTTGTTTATGGTGATTATCAGTCATTGCTAACCCCCAAATAAAACTGAAATGTTAAAGTATTTATTAATTCATTAAAAAATAACAATAATAAAGTCATTACATGTTAATATAAGTAACACTTTATTTAAAGAACTATTAAAAAAACCAGTGGGAAGAGTGGCATTGTTTTACATTTTTGCATCTCTCTTTAATGTTTGGCTTAATGATAGAAGGCTAGATTATCATATCTACTGCTGCATTCAATTTCTTGCTATATATTGTTTTAGTTTAAGTATGTGTAGAATATCTGGCCTTACAAAGATAGTATGTAGAGAGTAAAGAGGAGACATTTTAATAGACTTTTCAGATAATTATGGATATTCTTCTTTGATACCATTTCAAAACTCATCAAGGGGTAGTTTCTTAAAGGTAAGTAATACTGTGGAATCTGAAATCATATAACTGCTATATTAAAATCTTGCACTTCAAATGAATGTTTTTAGCCCTACCTGGTTTTGTAATATAATGCATTGATCATTGGGAAAATAGTGGTTCACCATATTATGCACATCATCCAAATTCTGTAACATTTCAGTGTATAGTATAAAAAAATTACAGTAATATCACCACTGATTTCATGTGAAAATTTAAGTATTAGAAACTTATGGTCAAACTGATGGTGGCTTTTACAAGTTTGCAGTATTTAATTTTCACTTGAAAGATCGACTTTTATTATTGGCAACAATTACAGTTGCTTTCCTTTAAAGCATTGGCTCACTTCGTCATTTTTTGTTTTAATGAACTTTTTATGTGGTAATAACTTTAGATTTACAGAAAGTTTGAAAAGAAAATACAGTGTTCCTGTATACTCCTCACTCATTTTTCCTGATGTTAACATCTTTCTACTCTGGACATTTATCAAAATTAAGAAACCAACACTGGTATATTACTATTAACTAAACTCCAAATTTCATTTGGATTTTACCAGTTTTTCCACCAATATCCTTTTTTGCTTTTTTTTTTTTTAAAGATTTTATTGGGGAAGGGGAACAGGACTTTATTGGGAACAGGGTGTACTTCCAGGACTTTTTCCAAGTCAAGTTGTTGTTGTTTCGATCTTAGTTGTGGAGGGTGTAGCTTAGCTCCAGGTTCAGTTGCCGTTGTTAGTTGCAGGGGGCACAGCCCACCATCCCTTGAGGAAGTCGAACCAGCAACCTTGTGGTTGAGAGGGTGCGCTCCAACCAACTGAGCCATTCCGGAGGCAGCTCATCTCAAGGTGCCGTGTTCAATCTTAGTTGCAGGGGGCACAGCCCACCATCTCTTGCGGGACTCAAGGAGTTGAACAGGCAGCCTTGTGGTTGAGAGCCCACTGGTCCATGTGGGAATCGAACCAGCAGCCTTTGGCGTTAGGAGCACAGAGCTCCAACCTCCTCAGCCACTGGGCCGGCACCTCATTGTAGACATTCTTAAGTGAAACTGCCTCCCCTCCTTTTTAAATTGTGAGTGCATAGAATGCAGTTACAAAGAATGCAGTGATTAGCAGTATATTTTGATGTCATTGCTCTGATCTGTGCTAGAGCACCAAACAGTTTTATTCAACATTGCTTTAGCACCATTAAAGCTAATGTTAATACGTTGACAAACTATTAGCACTATTATGAGTATAGTTTTGAATTTGCAGACCTCATGAAAGCATCTCTGGGACACTGTTGAGAACCACTGCAGTAGGGCTTATGTATTTATCTTTAATTTATCACAATCTACCCTCAGTGTTATACCACTTTGAGTGCAATGTAATAACCTTACAATAGAATACTGCCATTCTCTCCCTTCTGATTTTGGTATTGTAATTCTCTCAATACATTGGTATCATTTTTGCTTTAGGTAGTCAGATATCCTTTAAAATTTTTAAAAATGACTTTTATATTTTTGTCTTTTATTTATGTGTTTTCTAAAATGTTTTTTATATTTATCCATATTTACTATTTTTGGTGCTTTTCATTTCTTCGTGTAGATTCATTCATGTTTTCATGTGATACATTCTGTCTCCCTGAAAATTTTCCTTTAAAATACCTTGGTCTACTGACAACAGATTTAGCTTATGTTTAGCTGAAAACAATTTTTATTGTGCTTTCATTTTTGAAAGCTATTTTTTCTTCGCATAAGATTCCAAGTTAGCAGGGTTTTTTCCCCCTCATTTTTTTCCTTCAGCATTTTAAAGATTATCTTCTGACTTGGCACAATTTCAGATGAGTCTGAATATTCAGGTATTTCCTAAATGTCCTGTGTATTCGGTGAAGACTTTCCATTATGGTTTGTGGGAATGTGAATACTTCTCAGCCCTGCGTGAGTTCTGGGAACCGATTTTGCTTACTACTCCCCAGCAATTGTTTTTTTCCCTAGAAGTTGTTTTTTGTCCTGCTTTGTAGTGTTTGCCTTGCACATGTGGAGATTAGTATTCAGCTAAAGACTCAAGAGAACTCCTGTGCAGATTTCTGGAGCTCTTTCTCAATGGAGTGCTTTCTTTTCTGCTACTGTGGCCCACAAATTTTGCCCCTCCACTGTTTGGCCTTTCCAAACTAACAGCCAGGCTTTCTTTGAGTCCCCCCTTCCTGTACTGATTTCCAGAATTGCCTCCATGCACAACAGTGAGTGATCTTAGGCTCACCTTGTTTGTTTCCCCTTTGTCAGGGATCACAGAGGTTGTTTTCAGCAAGTAAGTTGATATGAATTACCCAGTCCACCAAGTGGGAATTTGCCCTATCTTTCTGAAGAATTTTTTAGTCAACATATATATATATGTAACTTTTAGGACTATAGATGAAAATCAAATACTTACTAAAATTTCTAGTTACATATTCAAATCACATATAGCATATATTCAGAAAGAGTGCCTTTTTATTGAAAACTGTTGCATATTTATTCAAAACTGTATGCATACATCATTGACATCAATCTGCTCATTATTACTGTGACCAATTTTGTAGTTTTTAACCCCCAGCACATTGTTTTCAGTTTTGTCCGAGTTGCAGGAGATACAGTGCTTTTTAATTCTATGTATTATCTTGTTAGGAGAAGTTTCATCTCAAGCCACAAATTTCTAAATGCATTATATTTTTCTTTCATTTGTCCTATAGGTATAAAATTACCATCTCTACAACGTAGTCTCTTACTATGTTGTTTTTTTAGTTAATGTTTAAATCTCTTTATGACAGTTTGCAATTGGATGGTTATATCCCTGGGAACCCTTACTTACTTTGTGTTCAGTTTCTTCCTCTCCCACTCCTAATTTAACAACAAACAACAGGAAAACCTCACTGATCAAAAAGTGACCTTCCAAACTATATAGCACTGATTGAGATAATTTCAGGATAATGTATCTTCTCCAAATACTGCTTTGCTGTGTCAAAATTCATAGAGAAAAAGCACCCATATTTATGAGAGATGTTGTTAAGCAAATGTGCTTCCTCTTTTTTTGAGAGATTATTTTGAGGATAAACATCTTTTCCCTTTATGTGTATATAGGGGAAAGATGTTTTTCCTTAGTATTATAAGTCATTTTTTCTACTTTATGCTCTTGGAGATGCCAGCAATTGCCTACCATCTTTTGATCAGGCTTAGAATTAAGTGCCAATTTGATTCAAATCCTTTTTTAAACTTTTGTTTATTTTTAGTGTATTTTTCTAGGACCTATCAGCTCCAAGTTAAGTACTTGTTTCAGTCTCGTTGTGGAGGGCGCAGCTCACAGTGGCCCATGTGGGGATCAAACCAGCAACCTTGTTGTTAAGAGCACCGTGCTCTAACAACTGAGCCAACGGGCCGCCCCCAAATTTTCTTACAGTAGCTAGAATAAACTATCCTACAGATATGTGCCAGCCTGCCCCTAGCAGTGGTTTCATCAACTATTCTAGTTACACCAATAAAGTAAACATATATCCTAGGGTAGAATATTTTGAGTAGAAAATGAAGAATACATTAAATTGAAAAAAATAAACAGGCTTCATTACAGCATCCCATAGAAATACAATTAATATGTTAAAACAAAAACTAAATGCTTCTTATTTTACATTTGGCAGGTAACTAGCTCCCAACTACTCATAAAACAGATCAGTTAAAACTGAGCTTCATTGGCAGATAATGAAGCATATTGATACGGTATTTTCAAACAGTGAGTGTGCTATGGACAGCATTATTTACTGATTTCCTTGGACTATGATTTTTCTAGTTGCTTTTTAACATTGTAAAATTTCCTTAAAACTTATGAAATTATCAATAGTTCATTAAACTTCTGTAGAAGAAACATGGGGGGTTTATGACATGTTACATATGGATTGAAAATGAAAATGTCTTCAGGACTTTCATGAGATATTATTTGGTTATATTTTTAAATGAATTCTTATGTATTTGAGCTACTTCTCAATAACTTGAGTACTAATATCTCTCTCTACTGCCGTGGACTCAAGAGTTAAAGAGTCATGTGATTCGCTTCAGCTGCAGATATAGGCCCTGATTGACTTTAAGTCGTCCATAAAGCTTGTTTCTCAGGTCATTGTGATTGCTTGTGGGATGGGATGTTTACTGGGACCTTCCTGAAAGGATGCTTTCTTTCTCGTGGGAGTTACTAGAAGAGCAACTGGAGGATCTTTGAAAACTATGCTACATAATTGTAACAATTGGCATTGTTGCAGTCCTTTCTCTGAGCAGCAAGCTAGCCTCTAGATCAAGGGTGTCCAAACTTTTCAACGTTTTTCACCAAGGGCCATATGCGGTAAAATACACAAACAGCCGGGCCACTCACTCGAGGTGAAGTACGTATTGCCTCACCTGGTTTATTTAAGTAAACTAAATCTATTTTTGGAATTTGCTGCGGGTCAATTAACAATGGATTGCGGACCGCAGTTGGCCCTCGGGCTGCAGTTTTGACACCTCTGCTCTAGATGAAGCCCACACATGAAGAAGTACATAGCTGAGAGAGTGGCTGAGAGTGGGGTCTCTGACTGATGTTACAAACCTCTTGGTCAAACAGAGGCCAAAATTAGCTAAGTGTGTGGAATATTTAGTCTTGTGATCTGATAAATTTGCCTAAACCAATTTGAATTGGGTTTTTGGTTATAATAGACATCCTAACTAATAAATAGGATATCGCCTTGTGATCAATTTTGGAAGTAGTGATATTTAATATTTTACTATTTCTAATATAATTTGCAATTTTAATTATATTAGAATAGCATCTTTATTCAGCAAATATTTGAGTCATTCAGGGTATGTACATCTATGCTTTTTCAGATAAGGATGGATTGATACCATGTTTTTAAAGCTTTCTAAAATACTACCCTCTAGAAACTTAAAGCAATTTTATGCTAAGGATCTGTGAGGGAACATGCTAGAATACAACTTTTTTCTCATGGGAAAAATACTTAAGTGACAATTCTGTATAAAGCTTATTCGTAAAGTAGATAAAATGATGTTTAGGTGCCTCATTTCATGGTGCCTTTTATATTAAATGTGTACTTTTTCAGTTCATTTTTAATGAAAGATTACTTTCATCAAAGCTAGGTTTCATCCAAACTTTCAGTGGCTCTCCATCGTGCATTCCAAATAATTTGGCCAGTGAAAGGCTCCATAATTTAGCGTACACCTTTCAAATCTTATTTCTTATCCTTTTTCATATTCAGTGAGATGAATTTTTTTCCCTGATCCTTGCCGTTGCTTGCCCCCGCCTGCCCCCCACCACTTGTTCTTTCCAATCCTCTCTGCCTGTGTAATTAATACCCATCATTCTTGCCTCAATTCTGATTCCATCTCTTCAGTGAAATCTTTGTTAATAGTCCACCATGACTATAAGTGATCTCACTTACAATTTCTTGTAAGAAGTCAAACAATACTGAATAATTAATACTGAATTTATTAATACTGAATAATTAATAATATTAAATAAGTAAAACACGTGCCCCGCGTTCCTAGTCCAGCCCTCTAGAGGAGAACCTCTTAATAGGTCTGATTCCTGGATACTTTTCTCATTATATTTAAACATATATGACTTATTTGGTATCACTTCTTTTGACTACCATATTGGATAGCACAATTCTAGAGGCTTAATCATATTTAAGTTTGGTTTTTCTTTTGGCAAGAATCTTTCAAGAATGGTATATGTTCTTTTGTATTGCAGCGTAACGGGAAACGTACTATTTGGTGATCTTTTCATGTGATGTTTAGATGGATCACTGATTGAAGTATTGTTATCCTGATCTACCCATTAGCCTCTCATTGAATGATTTTATCTATCTCGTTCTTTTAAATTGTCATAGCTAGCTATTTGATTGTTACCATAAGTAAGATAATACGTAGCTATTAAAAGGTCAGGCTCTGGAGCTACACAGCCTGCCATTTATGACCTTCAACAAATGATTTTTGTGCCTGAGTTTCTTCTTTTTTTTTAGACTTTATTTATTTTGACATTCAGTTTTATTATATATTAATTTCAGGTGTACAGCATAGTGGTTAGACATTTATGTAATTTAAGTGATCACCCTGACTAGTCTAATATACACCTGACATCATACATAGTTATTAAGATATTACTGACTATATGCCCTATGCTGTACTTTATATCCCTGTGACTATTTTATAACTACCAATTTATACTTCTTAATCATTCACCTTTTTCACCCTGCCCCCAACCCCTCTTCCATCTATCACTTCCATAAATCCAGTACCCATCTGACACCATACATAGTTATTACAATATTATTGACTATATTCCTGTGCTATACCCTACATCCCCACGACAACTGTGTAACAACCAGTTTGTACTTCTTAATCCCTTCCCGTTTTTCACTCACCTCCAATTCCCCTCCCATCTGGCAACCATCAAAATATTCTCTGTATCTATGAATTTGTTTCTATTTTGTTTACTTTGTTCTTTAGATTCCACATGTAAGCAAAATCACATTGTATCTTTCTCTGACACTCCACTCAGCACAATACCCTCCAGGTCCATCCATGCTGCTGCAGATGACAAGATCAGTTTCTTCTACTGTGAGCTTGGTGTCTCACAGGGTTGTTTCAAGGATTAAATGTGTTAAATGTTTAAAATAGTCATATGGTATGTTGTGTCAATAAATACGAGACGTTACATTGACTTAGAAGTTTTATTTTGCTATTTATACACTAGCATTTTTGTTTTGCATGGAAAATGCTTTATTGCATAATACTCACTATTCTGTCTGGCACGGAGATCAAGTCACATTGTAGGAAAACAGTACCATTTAAATGATAACAAACCTCACATATATATCTGAGAGTTCGTTTGTATAAGTGCATTGAATTTTTAGAGACTAATTTCTCATTATATATAGAACTGTGTATGCTCATTTTTAACTCCATATATATGGTATCTATGATTTTTAATAAGAAAAACGTTACCAGAAAAGGAGATATGTTACACTTGAGTTTGAAATGAAGAAAAGAAACATGGATCGTAATTACATATATGTCCTAGTTATTAGGAAAGAAAATTTGCGAAAGAAAAAGAAATGAGTGACCCAGTCAAAATGGCTTTTGACTCTGACAGGCTGTACAATTCTTTGGGATGAGAGTTAAAAATGAGTGTACACAGTTCTATGAAATACGAGAAAAAAATCTGTAAGAATTCAATGCAGTTATGCAAACAAAGGAACTCTCAGATTAACAGAGATGTAGGTGGAAGGAGAGATGCAGAACTGAAGACAATTATAAAATGACAGTACAAACCTTTATAAATAGCAGCAGGACCCATAAAGTAAGCTGAAGTCAGAAAATGCTTAAGACAACATAAATTTTTTTTTAAAGTAATATCTCACATCAGATTAAGCTTCAACAAGATCATCAGATTTTTTAAGAGGGATGGAACCATCAGTTTATATTTTACAACTGTCTGATTTAGTAGGGAGAAATAGTTTTTGAGTTGGAAAATCAAATAATATAAAAAGAACTACAGGCAATAATAGGAAAATAGCCGTAAGTGAAAACAATCGACTTTCAGTACATTGAATTTTCTTCATTTAAATTAGTGTCTTTTCTAGCTGCCAAGGGCTTGCAGATCTCATGAAATCATTGAGTAATCTTTGATAATTTCATGAAAAATATATGTGCTACGTGGTAAAGAGCAAACACTGGCTTGATTTTTTTTTTTTTATAAAGGGAAAATGTGGTTTCTGGAAATTCCAAGCCAGTAATCTTGTTAATTAATGATCATTGGCAAATTTCTAGAAATAAATTTTAGTGGAAGTTTGTGAACATTTATGAAGATATGCTCAAATGTAGAAATTTAAATTGTGTCCACCAAGAACGTATATCAAATTAACTTCATTTCTTTTAATAGGATTATCAGTTCAGATGAATTAGAAAAATACTGCACAGTAATTCTATGGGTGATATGTTCGAAGACGCCCAGTGTATGTCTGAAATCATAGATAGTACAGAACTCTCCATATACTATGTTGATTCCTATACATACATACCAGTGATCAAGTTTAATTTATAAGTTAGGCACGATAAGAGATTAACAATAATAACTTATAATAAAATAGAACGATTGCAACAATATACTATAATAAAAGTTATGTGAATGTGGTTTCTGTCTCTCAAGATATTTTATTATACTGTACATACCCTTCTTGTGATGATGTGAGACGATACAATGCCTACCTGATGAGATGGAGTGAGGCAAATGACGTAGGCGTTGTGACATAGCCTTAGGCCGCTATTGACTTGATAAGGGTTCCTTGAACACAAGCACATCCATGTGATAACCTAGAAGAATACTAAGAGACTGCTACTAATACCCTATAGGACTGCAAAGAAACTAAAAGGGGGGATTCATGTCCCCCTGGGATGGTGCAAGATTTCAGCATGCTATTCAAAACTGTGTTCAATTTAAAACTTGTAAATTGTTTCTTTCTGGAATTTTCCATTTAACGTTTTTGGTCTGCGGTTGATGGTGGGTAACTTAAACCACAGAAAGTTGAAACCACAGATAAGCGAGCACTACTGTAGTAACAGTGTCTTAATTTTAGTGAAGTATTTTGCTGTCTTTGGCCGTATTTTTGGATATGTTGGTGAATTGTTTAAATTTAGAGTAAGTAGGTAGATTTATAGTAGTTAGATTCAAAGTAGGTTGGAATTCAAAACCAACATTTGATTAGAGATCTTGAAAGATCACCCTTGAAAGAGATCTTCAAAGCATTACAACGGGATTATTTCGTCAACATCTCTCCATCATTGATCTGGATGAAAGTTTAGAAAGTGGGTTTATCTACTTGTAGATTATTCAAAGCTGGACTTGCATAGCTGGTATCTTATCTTCCCCTCTCTTAATATACTTTGATACTTTATATGCAATATGTAATTTAGTTTCCTTCAGGGGAAAAAGTTACTTTTTTTTGGTCTGCCTGATATTTTTACCAGATTAATGTATTAATTGTATATGTCCCTTTTATAGCATAAATACTAATGTTACAGATTTAGTAATACAAACTGAAAATTGGAAAGGTGTCTGCATAAAGCATATTTTTATCTACTCTAGGAATACGAAGCACGAACAGGTAGGACCTGTAGACCACAACCTCAGTCTTCAAGACGTAAGAATTTTGAATTTGAGCCGCTTTCTACCACTGCCCTGATTCTTGAGGATCGACCATCGTAAGTATTCTAGTCATCATCAGGCACATTGTTTATATTTTAAACTTAATTTTGCTTACTATTTCACACAAAAGATATCAAGAAATTAGATACAGAAATGGATTTATTTTTTAAAAAACTTTAAATTTCAGCCGTACATCCTAGAACAAATGTGGAGGCGTATATTATTGATGTTCAAGTCATAGCCATATTTTCTACAAGTCTCTGTGAGCCAATGTATGAGACAAAAATCTTTTCTTTTAAATTATTTACTTTTTCAATTACAGTTGACATTTGATATTATTTTATATTAGTGTCAGTTATACAGCATAGTAATATTTATGTAATTTATGCAGTTGTCCCCCGATTAGTCTAGTACCCACCAGGCACTGTATGAGTGCATAGCTATTGCAACATTGTTGACTATATTCTCTGTGCTGTGCTTTACATCTATTTTGTAAACACCAATCTGTGTTTCTTAATCCCTTCACCTTTTTCACCCAGCTCCCCAACCCCTCTCCCTTCTGGCAACCATCAGTTTGTTCTCTGTATCTATGAGTCTGTTTCTGTTTTGTTCATTTGTTCTTCATGTTCCACATATAAGTGAGATCATATAGTATATTTGTCTTTCTCAGTCTGACTTATTTCACTTAGCATAATACCCTTTAGGTCCATACATGTTGTTTGTTGCAAATGGTAAGATTTCATTCTTTTTTATGGCCTAGCAATATTGCATTGAATATTGTACCACATCTTTATCTAGTCGTCTATTGGGCATTTTGGTTGCTTCCATATCTTGGCTATTGTAATAGCACTGCAGTGAACATAGGGGTGCATATATCTTTTTGAATTCGTGTTTCTTTGGATAAATACCCAGAATTGGAATTGCTAGGTCATAAGGTAGCTGTATTTTTAATTTTTTCAGGAACCTCCAAACCATTTTCCGTAGCGGCTGCAACAATTCTCAGTCCCACCAACAGTGCACGAGGGTTCCCTTTTCTCCACATCCTTGCTAACACTTGCTATTTGTTGATTTATTGATGATAGCCATTCTGACAGGTATGAGATGATATCTCATTGTGGTTTTAATTTGAATTTTTCTGATAATTAGTGACATTGAGCATCTTTTCATGTTTATTGGCCATCTGTATGTCCTCTTTGGAGAAATGTCTATTCAGGTCCACTGCCCATTTGTCAATTGGATCATTTGTTTTTTGGTGTTGAGTTGTATGAGGTTTTTTTTTTAATAGATTTTGGATATTAACCCCTTATCAGATGTACCATTGGTGAATATTTTCTCCCATTCAGTAGGCTGTTTTTTTGTTTTGTTAGTGATTTCCTTTGCTGTGCAAAAACTTCAGTATTTGATATAGTCCCATTTGTTTACTTTTTTCCCCTTGCCCGAGGAGACAGATCAGAAAATATATTACTAAGGGTGATGTCTAAGAGTTTACTGCGTTTGTTTTCTTCTAGGAGTTTTATGGTTTCGGGTCTTACATTTAAGCCTTTATAATCCATTTTGAGTTTATTCTTATATATGGAGTAAGAAGGTGGCCCAGTTTCAGTTTTATGCATGAATCTATCCATTTTTCTCAGCACCATTTATTGAATAGACTGTCTTTATGCCAATGTATATTCTTGCTTCTTTTGTCATAGATTAAATGACCATATAGGCATGGATTTATTTCTGGGCGCTCTATCCTGTTTCATTGATCTATGTATTTGTTTTTATGCCAATACCATGCTGTTTTGATTATTATGGCCTTGTAGTATAGTTTGACATCAGGTAGCATGATACCTCCAACTTTGTTCTTCTTTTTCAAGATTCCTGTGGCTATTGGGAGTCTTTTGTGGTTTCATGTAAATTTTAAGATTAGTTCTTCTAGTTCTGTGAAAAATGCCATTGGTATTTTGATGGGGATTGCATTGAATCTATGGATTGCTTTGGGTAGTATGGACATTTTAATGATGTTATTTCTTCCTATCCATCAGCATGGTATATGTTTCCATTTATTTGTATCTTCTTCAGTTTCTTTCTTCAGTGTCTTACAGTTTTCCAAATATAGGTCTTTTACTTCCTAGGTTAAATTTATTCCTAGGTATTTTGTTTTTTTGATGCAGTTATAAATGAGATTGTTTTCTTAATTTCTCTTCCTGATAGTTTGTACTGGTGTATAAAAATGTAACTGATTACTGAATACTAATTTTGCTGAATTCATATATTCTAATAGTTTTTTTGTGGAATCTTTAGGGTTCTCTCTATACAGAATCATGTCATCTGCAAATAATGACAGTTTTACTTTTTCCTTTCCAGTTTGGATGTCTTTCATTTCGTTCTCTTGTGTGATTGCTGTGGCGAGGACTTCCAATACTATGTTGAGTAAAAGTGGTGAAAGTGAACATCCTTGTCTTGTTCCTGACCTTAAGGAGAACACTTAGCTTTTCCTTGTTGAATGTGATGTTAGTTGTGTGTTTGTCGTATATGGGCTTTATTATGTGGAGGTATGTTCCCTCTATTCCTACTTTGCTGAGAGTTTTTAATCATAAGTGGATCCTGAATTTTATCAAAGCCTTTTTCTGCATCTATTGATATAATCATATGATTTTTATCTTTCATTTTGTTTATGTGGTATATCATGTCATAAAATCTTGGCTTTTTATATTTGTTCCTATTTCAACCCTCCTCTGCCTCGACAGCATAGGGCAATTATTTTACCTTTCTTGACATTTCATATGTGTTTAAGATGTATTTGTCTTTGCCTTTTGTTCACTTTTTGAAATTGGAACTTAAAATGTTAACTACTGTCAACCAGTTGGTTCACTATTATTAAGAATATATTTCTAATACCAAGCAAACCATCTTAATTTTTTCCCTTCTCATTTCTGCCCTTCCTCCCCTCTCAGCCTTCCTCAGAGTTGGTTTTCTTCGACATGTTGTCTTTGATTATCAAACAAACATGTTGTCTTTGTATTATCAAACAAAACATACCTTCCCTAAAGCAAGACCACTTGATTCTTAACTTCTTTTCCTTTCTTGGGCTCTCTGGATTTATTTCTTTTCTTCTTCTAGACTTCTCTTTCCTTCCAGAGTAAAAGTTCCTAACCTTTTTTCCATTTTCCTAGTCTGAAGCTTTTTTCTACCCATTATCCTGAGGAGCATAATAAAAGGGTCTGGAGGCTGAATATTTTTTAGACATTGTGAGAGAAGAAGGGCTGGATATGAGTATATTATTTTTTAATTCTTGTTAACATTTCTTTATGCTGCAGAATTGTGATCCTGATACTCCTTTTTTAGGATTAAATGGATGTGTTCATACTCATTTTTCCATTGGTTAAAAAAGAAAAACTCTTTAGAAATTTTCGCTATGAGAACATGTCAAAGTTTTATTTCAGTCTTGTTGCCAGGGAGAAAGAACGAGGCTGAAGCCGATGTAAAGAGCAGTTAGGTAAGCAATAAAAGAATACCTGGTTAAAGATCTTTAGACTCTTGACTGAGAGCTGAGTAGGTAGATGACTGTGTTCCCAAAGTGCTTTTTTAAACTTGTTAAAATTCATCCAAAATGGATTACCAGGAATGTTAATTTTTTTTCCCAGAAGGAATTTATAAAAATATTATGTAAAAGTTCTGTTCTAGAGTGTGTTTGGGACACATTTTTCTTTACACCATCCTCTATTTTATAGTCAAATGTATCTAAGTCCTGTCTTCATGCCTTTGCTAATGTTACTGCCCTCACTTGGAATGCAATTATTTTACTATTTCTACTGCTCACCTACCTAATCCTTTAAGGATTAGGCTTTATCTTTTCTATCAAGTCAAGTATTTGTCTTCAATCTTCAGTGATATCTGCTTCTCTTAAATTTTTCTTATAACTTATACAAGCAGTTCCATGAAATTGGAACTTGAAAAAATATACCAGACACAATAACATTATAAGATTTCAGTGTAGCAAAATGTTTAAACAACTTATAAAATAACTTTTTTCCACTGTACTATTGACTATCTGAAATTAAGAGTGGAATTATAAAAAATATTGTGAGTTTTATGCTGTTTCTGGGCAACTTTGCTCGTATATAATATAGGGATTCAGTGTGATAGCTGCTGTTCCAGTCAGCTTTGAGATGCTATAATTTAATTAAAAATTGTTCACTTTTTAAAATTTGAACAGGTCTTTTTTGGGGGATGTGATTATATAACTTACATTTATGTAACTAGAAAACAAACCAACAAACAAAGGCTTTCCAGGGTGTCAGAACATGGAATACCTAATCATTACTCAATTTTCCCTCTACTTCAACAATTAAAACATAGATATAGAGAACAGATAAGAATGAAAATTTTAGTTTTGTTGAGTATAAAACCAGATGACAATACATGGATGCAACCTGAGTGTTACAATGGCACTTCTTTATCTCCCCCAAAATACTCTTGTAGCAGATTTGGGCCAGCTAAAATCCATTGCTTCACAGGCCGGGAAGCTGGAGCAGAAACTTGTATCATCTAGGTTTCTTCTATTTCTGGATGCAGCCAGGTTCTAGTAACAACACTATTTCAACTATGAAGTGGCATCGGTGAGGAGGTGGAGAAAGAGGCAGAAATTTTTACTCAGTAGAAAACTGATGTTGGAAACGTCCTCTTCCATATATCAAAGTGATAATAAGAGGAGTGGAGGAGTTTCCCATTGCAAAGGGAGTTTGTGAATTGGTGCTACATTTCCTTTTTTAGCCTCTAATTTGCAGAAGCATCCAAAATCATTGACTACATAGGTTTTTATAGTCAAAACTTCTTTACATATGATGTAGTTACAGTATTTAATCATCTGAGGTCTCAAAGAATTTCAAATATAGGAATTTCTATAATTTCATTGTTTTGCTAATTTTATCACTCTTTTGTTCCTATATTATTCCACTTCACAATAAAAACAGCCTTGGACAGGAAGATAAGAGCATTTATACTAGCTAATTGTGTTGATCTGAGCCTTCTATCTTTTAAATCACTTACGCTTATAGGACACCTTGATATTATGCTTATAGGACACCTTGATAATTTTTTAAACCACCAATGGATAAAGCTACCTCCTTTTCTGGCTCCCTGTAAGTTACTATTCACACTACTACCAAACAAAATGGTAGAAATCCTTAAAAAGATACAAGTGGAAAGGTGACAAAATAAAGTATAGGGGTTTTTTTGTTGTTTTTTGTTTTGTTTTGTTTTATTAGTTTCAGGTATACAAAACAGTAAAGTGTAGGTTTTTATGTAATACATCAATAGCAGCAAATGGACTTCAGCATGATTCACTGTCTTAGTCATTAATGGTTTCTTGCCTTGACCACGTAACTAATTGAAACTGCCATAACAGATAGGGATAAACTGTGTCTTTTTCTTACAGTAATTCATTGCTGAGTGAGGTGTTTAGTGTTTACTGATCAATAATATTCACTCAGCCTTTGATTTTCAAGACTGAAGAATTCTATTTTATTTTTTTATTTACTTCTCCAGGCAGATGACGGCAAAATTAGTGATTTTTCCAAAAAAGGAAAAAAAATCCAGAAAAACAAATCTGTATATGTATTTGTTTTTATCCTTTACTCACTGTATAGCTTATAGTTGCTTAGGAATTATGGTACTGAAGCTCTGCTCTTCCTCAGACTGTCAAAGATTGATATATTTACCATGAGGATCATTCTGCTTTGAACTGTAAATGTTGAACACCTACTATATAACAAGGTTTTTGGATTTATGATTTGAAGAAGTAGACACTAGACTTAGAATAATTATTTATGTACTATTTTGTTTTAGAGTATGTATATACCCTGTTTCTGAAAATAAGTCCTAGTTGGACCATCAGCTCTAATGCGTCTTTTGGAGCAAAAATTAATATAAGACCCGGTCATATTATAGTAAAATAAGACCGGGTCTTATATTAATTTTTGCTCCAAAAGACGCATTAGAGCTGAAGGTCCACCTAGGTCTTATTTTCGGAGAAACACATAAAGTATTCATTTTAAAAAAAAATGAAGTGTCAATTTAAAAAATACCTGTCGTCGGACTCTCTGAAAAGTTCTGTTTCCTCAATAGTGTTTAATTCCTTTATGCAAATCATTTCATGCTAGTATATAATGATATACGCTAACCTCTTCTTGAAATCTTGCAGGACTAGGTCAGCATAGTTTGGATAACTGTCTGGAATATCAAGGTGTGAATTGTCGCTGAAACACTGACGTGTCTATAAAGGGAGTGTACTCTGTTATTAACTAGGCCTTTATAACCATGGTTTTGAGACAGTTCTGTGTTTACTTAAAATCTGTGATCTTTGTGTTTATTCAAAGTTTAGTTCCAATCCCTTATGTACATAACGTAGATGGCAGTTACTGCTACCTCTTTCGCTAGAGTCTAGACCTATACTGTCCATTATGGTAGCAACTAGTAGCCACATGTGGCTGTCTAAATTTAAGTTGAATTAATTAAAGTTAAATGCAATTAAAAATTCAGTCCCTCAGGTACACTAGCCACATTTCAAGTGCTGAGTAGTTACATGTAGCTAGTGACTACTTTAGTAGACAGCACAAAAGAACATTTCCGTCATTGCAGGAAGTTTTAACACTGGTCTAGATTATGTGGTAGGGACTGTGAGGTTGTGCAGAGAAGAGATCTATGTAGATCTGTAAATTCTACCTTCGTATTAAGTAGAACACCAGAGTGTGCCTGTAATTAAGTCTAGGCAAGTCTTTTGGTGGGACTTGTGGGAACAAAAAAGAAAGGCAGTGAGTACGAAAAGCATTAAGCTTCACACCAGGGGAAGCAGGCAGCATTATGAGGGATGGGAATGACCAGGCCCCATTTGGTGGAAGATAATACCTGGTTAGAAATCTTAAGAGTAGATTTGTAGTTTAAAAACTGGAAATTAAATTTGAGTTAAGCTGTTTCTCTGCTGGTAAAACAAAAACTTCTATAAAGGTAAATGAAATGTATCTATTACTAAAACAATTTTCTGTATATTAAAGGTTCAGAGTCCAATCAGGAAAACAGATACCAATGTAGTATTTTCAAGCAGAGGGACTTTAATAGAGAAATTCATTTCAAGGTTGTTGTTAGAAGGGCTAGAAAAGTGGAAGAAAAATTCAAAAGATTAATAGCGCCAGAAAAGCACTTACTACTCTGGTCTGGAGATGCAAAAGAGAAAATAGTATTACCCAGCATCCAGGATCACTGCTTACTTGAAAACTATATTTATGTTCAGCTTTTTATTTTTAACTGTGGTCTCATTTTCTTTGCAGTAAGTAAAGTTTTTATTTTCTTTATGTAATAATAGCATTATTATTATATCTGAAATTCAGGAAAAGTTAAATCCATTCTTCTGTGGAACCAGACTGTATCTATAGAGGCAGGCAGGGTATTTTGTAAAAGGAAATCAGAGTTAAGGCTAGGATTGGAGTTAATGGTTTTGTCCTAAGACCTAGGTAGGAAATGGCTTTGGACAACATCTATTTGAAAATTTAAGGGTAGGCAATACTAGGAATCATAAGATTAATTAGTGTGGGTGTGAGGGCTGAATTCAATGGACTGTGAGAATGGTTGGGTCAGATAGGTGAGATTTGTGATGGTCCTTAACCTTTAGAGTGTCATTGTTTACCTGATATGTCACTAAGCGGTTTCATTCAACTACAGATAAGAGACTCCAAAAAATAGCTTAAACACACAAGGATTTATTTTCTCATATATGTGTAGCCCATAGTGGGCAGTTCAGGGCTAGTATGGTGCCTCCATGAGTCAAAGACCTGGGTTTATATCCTTCTGTTCCACCATCTTCAGCAAGTGACTTCATTCTCATACTGATCTCATGCAGTTGGAATAAGTCTGATAGAATAAAAGGCCTCTTGCAGCTGAGTCGACTCCCCTTTTTGGAAGTCTTCCAAGAAGTTCTACAATCGCTTTTCCTTAAATCTTACTAGAAACAACTCTGTTTAAACCTACATGCTAAGGAGGTAGAAAAATTAGTCTTTTATCATAGGGTAGTAAATCAAGGTTCTATTTTTTTAATTTTTGGCCGCCTTTTGGGTAAAATATTTTGTTGACATTTAATTTCATCTATCATTGGTGAATTATGTATTTTTTTTAGTAATTTCTTCACAGTTTACAATATATATTTTAAGTTTTCATAGATTACCTTCAGGTAATATTATGCCATTTTACATTTTTAAGAACATTACAGCAATATGTATGTACGTGTTTATCAAGTTCATGTGCTGTCGTTCACCAGAGAAGTGGAAACCCCATGTATGGCCTATATATAAGGAGACTGATTATGAGGAAGTGCCTCACATGACTATCAAGACTGAGAAATCCAAAGATCTTCAGTCAGCAAGCCGGAGACTCCAGAGTGCTGATGTTACAGTTCCAGTCCAAGTTCCAAGGCCTGAAAAACAGGAGAGCTCAGGGTATCATTTCCAGCCCAAGTCCAAAGACAGGAGAAGACTGATGTCCCAGCTCCAAGACAGGCAGAGAGAGAGAGAATATGAATTCCGCCTTACTTAGCCTTTTTGTTCTATTTAGACCTTCAACAGATTGGATGAGGCCCACTCACATTGGGGAGGGCAGTCTGCTTTACTCAGTCTACTGATTCAAATATTAACCTCATCCAGAAACAGCCTCACTGACACACCCAGAATAATGTTTATCCAGATACCTGGGCACCTCGTGGCCCGGTCAAGTTGACACACAAAATTAACCATCATACACCACCATACGTTTTTGTTATTTTTTCTTTAAACCTTCTTTTCTCAAAAAAAAAAAAAATCTTCTTTTCTCTTCTGAGAGGTTGTGTAACTCTAAATTTCCATCTGATGTCATTTCATTCTATGGAATGTTCCTTTTTTTTGTAGTGCTGGTCTGTTGTCCGTGAATTCTTTTACTTGGCTTTTTAAGATTTTTCTTTATGTCTTATTTTCATGATTTGGTTGTAATACACATTGGTATGGTTTTCCTCATAGTCCTTCTGTTTGGGGTTCATTGAGCTTGTTGTATGTGTGCATTTGTAGTTTTCTATCAACTTCGGAAAAATTTTAACCTTCAACTATTTTTTTTTTTTTATTTTACCCCTCTTTCTTCTGAGATTTCAATTAAATATACATTGCTTGATATTGTTCATGACCCAGAGCTAATATAGGCTCTTTTTTTCTGTTTTTGTTTCATTTTGTGTAGTTTTCTATTACATCTTAAAGTTCGCCTTTTTTTCTTGCAGTTTGTAATATGCTGTGAGTCCCATATTTTGTGTTTTTCATTTTAGAAATTATACTTTTCGTCTGTAGAAGTTTGATTTGGGTTTTGAGTTTCTCTCTTATGCTCCTGCCTTCTAGAGTATATTTATAATAGCAGTTTTATCATCCTTGATTTATAATCCTATTATCTGACATTTGTGCACTATTTCTGTTGATTGATTTTTTTTTTCATTATGATTTGTATTTTCCTGCTGCTTTGAATCCCTGGTAATTTTTATTGGATACCAGATATGATTTTACATAGTTGGGTGCTATACTTTTTCTGTGTTTCGTTAGATATTTTTTGGCCTTAATCTGTATGCAGTTATTTGGAATTGGTTTGTTCCTTTTGATCTAATCATTGTTAGAGTGGTTGCAGGACAGCCTTTAGTTTAGAGCTAATTTATTCTTACTACTGACACCCAAAGGATTCCACCTGATTCCCTCTCTGTTTGGAGTTCTTTCTACTCTGACTGGTCCAGTGTGATCTTTGAGCATGTTCTACCTATCCTTTCTGATATTTCTTTCCCTAGCACCATAGTTTAATCACACGCACGTATAGATCAGTACTCAGCCAAAGACTTGAGACAACTCCTTTGTAGCTTCCTTCTCTCTGATACTTTAATCTGCAAAGTCTAGCTGTCTCAGACTGTCCTACTCCGAACTGTTTCCTTAACTCAGCAAGATTGGTGGATTATGTTTAGTTATTCCTAGCACTGAGACCTGGAAGCTCCAGGCTGTAAACTCAGGCACTTGTAGGATTACCATGTTTGTTTCCTTTTTCATAACGATCACTGTCCTGTGCTGCCCATTGTCCGGTGTCTGAACACTGAATATATTTTGTTCATTTTTTTAATTAATTAAGGTGAGAGGGTAAACCTGGTCCCTCTTATTCCATTATGATCTGAAACAGAAGTCTTAACTGTTATTCCTCCCTCCTACAACCTAGCTGAGGAATCTAACTTGAGAAGAGGAAAAGGTACAACAAACATATGATTTGACAGTTTGTCACATAACCTTTCCTCACCCTAGTCTGTTGAAAATAATTTGAAAAATTGACTCCAGAAACCGGACATTATTATGATGATGCATTTGGATATGTGGTAATACTTAAATATATTTCTTTCTGCATAGTCATATATGTAAATCACTGACTCACTCAGTGAAGCCATTGATTTTATAAACAAAAATATAGTATATGCAAGTGATGAACTGATTATCAAATTTTTATTCAGAATGTTACCTTAAACTGTAAAAGTGCAAAGCTGTGTGTTATAAAAGTATACCTGCACTTAGCAAGAATTCTACTCCCTAGATACTTAAAGAGAAATGAAAGCAGATGCCCACACAAGACTTGAATTGAGTATTTATAGTAGCTTTTTATTCACAGTGACCCCCAACTGGAAACAGTTTAAAGTTCATCCATATGGATAAATGGAACACTACTCACCAATTAAAAGGAATATATTAGTAATATGCAGAACAGCATGGATTAATTTTTAAAATATGCTAATGAGCAAAAGAAGCAAGACACAAAATTATCCATATGAAACCCTTTAAAAGGCAATCAACTAATGTGTAGTAATAGAAATCAGAGATGTGATTGCCTAAGGTAGGAGATAGGTAAGTATTGAGTGTAAAGGGTCACAAGGAAACTGTGGAATCATGGAATGTTCTATATCACGATTGATACATTAGTTGCACAGGTATTGTCAAAACTCGTCAAACAGTACTTTTAATGTCAAAACACAATAAACTGTACTCTTAAAGTATGCTTTTCATTTTATACATAAATTATACCTCCAATAAGTTGACTTAAAAAAACTGTAGTAAATGGGTTTAACAAATAACCTAGAAATATTGGCTGAAATCTGATATTTTGAAATAATATATAAACAGATATACCAGGGGTGCCAAAAAAAATTGTATACACATTTTAAGAGATGTTATCTATGCTAAAGCAGTAGTTCACCATAATCAGACGTCTAGATGCTGATGGTAACCACTTTGAACACCTCTTGTAATTGCAGAAGTCAAACGTGACTTGTATTCATCTTTTGTTATTAGTATATATTGAGTATTACAATTAATAGTTTTTTCCTTTCTTAAAATGTCTATATATTTTTTGCCACCTTCTGTATATATGTGAAACACAAATTATATATGTGTAAAACACAAATATTAGCAACCTGGATTCTGATTCTTTTCTAAAATACAGACTTCTTTTCAACCTTTTACTTTCTTACTGTATAAAATGAGACAGTTAGGTTAGAAATTTTGGCTATAAAAAGGAAGAAGTTAATACTTTTAAAAGTTAATCTTTTAAAAAATTGACTTAAAATTTATTCCAGAAACCTTCCTGCCAAATCTGTGGAAGAAGCTTTACGTCACCGACAAGAATATGATGAGATGGTGGCTGAGGCTAAAAAACGAGGTATAAAATTTAACTCCAATTCATAAATTTACTGATTTCAGCAGGAAGGTGATTTCAACACTGTTAGCTCAAGATATATTTTTAGAAAATATTACATAGCTATATATATACTTTTAATTTATGCCTTTTTAACAACTGATATTTTCTCCTTGACTTAAGTGATTAGAATATTATAATAGTATCCAGTTCTATTTTGTGGCACTATTTTGGAAATGAAGTTAATTCTTGAATGTTATAGTAAACCTGTAAGGCCAGTTATATCTTTCTCAGAGGCCTACTTATTTAAACATAGGTTGAGTATATTTTACTGTACAGAATTTGAAATATTTCTAACATACCCAGCAAATTTTAATTGACTCTCGACACTGACTTTACTATTTAATTAATATTTAAGATAGTTATTGATAAGTAGATAAAAACACCATGATATGATAGGAACAACATTGATTGGGAAATCAGAAGGTCATAGCTTTAATCCTGTTTGATACTACCTGGGTGTGACACTCTAAGTAGACCTAATGTTGGTTTCCTCATCTGTAAAGTGTTGGGGGAGCAGGTCAACTAGATCCGGGCTTTCAAGTCCCTCCATCAATACTTTTTTTTCAAAAGCAGTGGAACCCTCTCCATCGAAATCTTGCGTAGAATCTGAATACATGAAACCAATTTTAAAAAGTGAAACTGCCTACTTAGACTCCTGCTTGCCCCTTACGACAGTTTCAGAGGCACATGTGAAACACAAATTGAGAGCACTTTGGCTAGCTGATCTCTGAAGTTCCCCCTATATATAATTATATGTACGTGTGTGTACATACACACATACATATGTGTGTATATATATATATATATCTTCTGTATTTTTGAGGTATCTCTTCTTCCGAAATTGTGACTTCTGATTTTTAGAGGGATGTTGTGTGGATGTGTGTGTGTTAGTGGGATTTTCAAATTTCAATCCAATTTGTTAAAGTGAAGCATCATACTAAAAAGGGTTTACTATAATAGCACCATTGGCAAAATCATTTTTTATGTTGTTTTTATGTGAGGAAGTTCATAAACCCATCATATAAAAAAAGGATATTAGTTAGTTGCTCACAGTTGTTTATTTTTTACATAGTTAATGCATGGCAAATTTCAGTTCATTGATTAAGTATAAATAGAATATGTAATATAGTAATCTATTTAAATGATTTTTTTCTGGATTTTATTCCATTTTGTAGAATAGGACATGTTATTTAAAATTATATTACTCAAGTTTGTTTTCTTTCTCTTTTTTCCCTCCTGCCCTCTCCTCTCTTCTACCTTTCCTCTCCTCTCTCTCCTTTTTCCTTCCTTCCTGTTATCAGAATATTTTTTTGAGAAAGCCTCTTAAGTAGACTTAGGTAGGGGGTTTTGATTTAGCTCTTTTGTATTGAAATAATTTTTACTTGTTTAAAACAGAAATTAAAGAAGCACATAAAAGGAAAAAAATAATGAAAGAACGATTTAAACAGGAAGAAAATATTGCAAATGCAATGGTAATTTGGATCAATGAAATACTGCCCAATTGGGAAGTAATGTAAGTAAGCATACTTTTCCTGAATTCCAGTCTGTCTCCAAAGATCTCATGTTACCAATTCTCTACTTTTATTACCATATTTTGCTCTGTATAATACATACTTTTTTGCCCAAATTTGTGAGAGAAAAATAGGGGTGCACATTATACATGGGTAGTACTAAAAAATTAAAACAGAAGATTTTTTCCCCTGAAAGTTTGGGCCAAAAACGTGGGTACATACTATACACAGGAACGCATTAAACACGGAAAAATATGGTACTTCTACCATGTAGCTTATTCTTAGGCTAAATTATATTGTTAACCAATGTCTGAAAAATTTCATGCTTATTTCTGTGCCTTTGCTTTTATAAATCCCTCAGTCTCTATTACCTACTTCCCTTACTGACCATCCTCTATGCCTGTCAGAATCTTACCTATCCTTTCAGACCTATCTGACATGCTAATCAACTCATGAAACCTTTAATTTTTCCTGTTACCGTATTTTAAAAATTCTAACATACTAACAGCAAGATGCACTGTTGATGTAATAGCAGGTGTTTGCAAAGAAAATATTAAGTATGTATATTCATTGTAAGATGCATTTATTAAATGTTAAATATAAAAGTGTTTTTTAATATGCTCTTTCCTAATCAGGAGAATATGGTGTATATATATGATGTTTCCTTTCTGTAATGTCCCATTGTACTTTGAGACTAATATACTTTTTGCTTTACTTTGCCTTTTATTTTTTGATAGTATTTTTCTACACGCATTATCTTCCATCTAGACAGGAGGGTAGATGTCTTCTATGCCTAGTATAGGATATGCATTGGGAATTTGTTGAATATTGGACAGTGTGACAGATATTACGTTAGGTTCTTTACCTAAGTAATTGCATTTGATTCTGACAACCTTTACACCCACTTATCTTACAGGGAATCTCAAGGCCAGAAAGGTTAAGTGATTTGCCCAAGGTTATACAATTAATGAATGGTTAAAGCAGATTTGAACTTAAGTCTTTCTGACTCTAAAGCAGACTACACTGCCTCTCAAAGACTAAGGCCTTACCCGTAGTAAATATTTTGTGATTTTCTTTTTGGTACTGAATTGACAACAAAATTTTATGTTCCGTTTATTCTGTTTTTGCATAATTGTTCACATATTTCTGATTCTCTCATTTTACCAGTGTAAATGGCAGATATAAAAGGCAGTTTCCTTTAAATTACTATTGTCTCACTTTAGGGTACTATATATTTTTTAGGTTTTTTGCGGGTTTTTTTTTTTTTTTTTTGGCCTACAAGCGTGAATCCAGTGGAAAGAATGCATCACATATTTAACCCTCTATGTTCTTAAAAATCATTCAGTCACTTGGCCATAGACTAGGTAAACCATCATGCAACTAGTATTTTTGGTATAAAAAGTAACTTTCTCCTTCTTTTCTCCCCCTTTAATTCTAGGCGTAGTACAAGAAGAGTTCGAGAATTGTGGTGGCAGGGATTGCCCCCTAGTGTTCGTGGGAAAGTTTGGAGTCTAGCTGTAGGAAATGAACTAAATATCACTCCTGGTTTGTATTCTATATTCAGTTACTCCCACACATACAAATAGTCATTTTCAGAATTACAAAGCAGATTAGTAGATTGGCCATTTAAAAAGGCAGTACCATATATAATGTCATTTTAAGAGCATGCTTCATTCCCCATCCCCTTCTAAAACCTGGTCTGATTTAATAAGTAAGTTACTATATTTCATATTCTCAAAATAAGGTCTGTGAGTTTTCCTTTAGTTTACAACCATCACAATATGCGTGGTATCAAAATATCTTAACTGTAGATAACTACAAAAACTTCTGGGATTCTAGGTAGCAGTGGATAAATAAGTATATACAGGGAAAAATAATACAGTATAATTATGGAAAGGGTCCCCCTTTATTTAAAAAAAAACAACACGTAAATATTGGGGGAAGTCTAGAAATTTCTTTTCCAACATCATTACACAAACCAGTCTTTTGGATTATTACTTTTTTTTTTTGAAATTTTAAACTTAAAAAAAAAAGTAAAAAGACTCAAGGAATTGTTTTATTTTCTTAAGTTTCTTAAAACCTTGATGGATAGGAGTAAAATGTAGAATAGTTTTAATGAAGTGGGGAAAAAAATTAGGATAGTATCAAATACGGGGAAATGTAAAATAGTTAAATAAAGGTGCTAAGTAGGTCTGAGTGATAGTGATACTGCTAACGGATGGTGGCAGCACAGAAAGACATGGGGACTCCAGTATAATAATATAAATAATATACTGTTACTTAAAATATTTATTTACATATTTATTGTAAAAGAGTCAAGCAATAAAATACAATCTGTATATTTCTTCCATCTTTTCTACCTAAATCCTGGCTTTTGATCCTACTATAAGTACAAGTAAGCAATGTGGTATATATTCTTCCAGATATTTTTTCTGTGTACATAAAAAAGTGTGTTTCTGTGTGTGATGATTTTTAAGGCTTCTCTTTTTCTTCCTTTTTCCCCACAAAAGAGGAGTTTATACCATGAGATTATTCTATGGCTTGCTGTTTTTCATGCTGTAATCTGTCCTGAACATACTTTCATGTCATTACATACAAGTGTACGTTACATGTACTATAGCTGCACTATATTCCACAGTTTGGCTGTACTATAATTTATTTAACCATTTTCCTAGTGATAGTCAAATCAATGACATATAAGTTAAAAGAATTTCAAGGTACTGTATTTTACCTTTCAAATGAAAAGTGATTAAAATGAATGAGAATTACCCACATAAAATGTGACTGAAAATAATTTAGGACCATTTACCAAAAGCCTCAAAAAACATAACTTTTGACCTACTTATTCCAGTTCTAAAAATCTACTCTAAGGAAATAATCAGGATTGGGTGCAAATTTTTCAATAAGGATGTTCATTGCAGCAATCTGCTTTTTATACCGGGGGTGCCAAAAAAATGCATACGCATTTTAAGAGATGTTATCTTAAAATGCGTATGCATTTTTTGGGCACTTTCCACCCTCTGTATATCTGGACAGATTACAACAATAATCGAAATGTTTATGTTTAAGTTCTAAAAGTGATGCCAACTTTGAATAGCATGATTATGTATGATTTTTAAAATTGATTTTCACAAATGTCCGGTAATGAACATGTTATTTTAACCAGACTTTTTTTTTTTAATTTTAAATATAGAATTTAGAGGAAGAATTTAGAGTTTTTAATTTAGCTAGAAACGGTTAGATTCTACATGACTTAACTATTCTCTCCTGAGGTTTCTTTTGCCTTCTGTGCTTAGAACAGATTAAAAGGAAATGTTTTTTACATGATAGTTAGAACTTTCAGTTAGATAATTAAAACCCTGGATATTAAGGTGTAATTGTTTTTAAAGTATTAGGAATCTGTTTTGCATACAGATGAGGCAATAAAGTATTGGTGACTATTTGAAGTTTTGTTTTGTTTGCAGTCTTGTTTTGTTGAAAACTTTGACTTTAGATTGTTAGGTATCCTCATAACTTAATCATTAAAATATTGACTAGTTGGTATTAACCTTTTGTGATACTATACTCAAAAAGTTCTTTTTTTAAGCTTGAAATTTATAAAGTTTGTAACATAACTGAGTCATTTATTTTCAAAGTAATTTTAGGTTTTCTCTACTAAACAATTACGTATTCAGGAATGTGTATGCTGTTCTCTTCTTTTTCATTAGTGGTGGGAAGGAAGCTAAATTTCGATTGAATTAAATCTACTTTTGATAATCTTGTTTATTTTCAATGGCTCTAGTAGTTTGATTTTTTATCTGTTGTATTTGTTTTAATCATGACATTTATAATTATTAGAGAATAGTAATTAAGATTAAGGTTCCTAAAGTCAGTCAAATATGGTTCAAATCTTGGTTCTACCATATATTAATTAGGTTTGTGACCTTGGGCAAATTACTTAACATCTAGAAGTCTTAGTTTTCTTCATCTGTAAAATGGGGGTAAGATTATTAGTTACCTCATAGGATTTTTCTAAAAGTCTTTTGTGATAATAAACATAAAATTATAGTGAAACTGAAATTTGCTGAGAATGTGTACAGTTTGCTGAGAATGTGCATCATTGTCAGAAAATCAGAAAGTGAAATATATACTGATCTCAAGGTATTTTCTGTTGAAGTCCAAGATGTATCTTTAAGTCTCCTTTAAGCTCTACATTCATAGGTTCAAAATAAAATAAGTATGACATGCGGAGTCAAGCAAAGGGTTGAACTGAGATGCATGTCTTCTTATTGTAGATAAGCACTGTAAATCTTCCCTGGAGAGATGTCCTTTGATGTTTTGAAATGCATTACCACATTTTTACTATTGAATCAATTTTGTGACTTCCAAAGATGATGGATTTGTTTGGTGAGCCTTTCTTTTTCCAAGACAGTTTTAAAATTTGGATAGAATAGTGAAGCTGGACCTGGCTTGGAAGCAGTTTGAAATAAAAAAGTATCAGCTTCAATTTGGTACCAGATTACTGCAAAAAAAAATTGTATGTCTACATTTAAAAATTATATCCACCTCTTATACCAAATCGTTGATGGAGTGGGGCACAAATAATAGAAATTTTGAGTTTGATTTTTTAAAAAAACTTCTTCTTTCCAAACCATTAATAGTAATGCAAAGTGCACAGAAGAAGAGATCAGAATAATAAGAATCTGTCTGAAATACATCGATTTTGTCACTTATTTTATAATGATCTAATTCTTGGCAATGTAAGAATACTTATTATGGTACAGTCATACATTAGAATACTGTGCAGTTGTTAAAACTAAAGCACATTTATTCTACTAATCTGTAATCTACTAATCTGTAATCTGTAACAACTTCCAACATAATAAAACAAGATGCAGATCAGTGCTTAATTAATATTTTGCTTAAAATATTTGCTTAAACATTTCTTCGTTTAAAAAAATGACTATGTATATACATGTGCATGCATATTTCATCTTTAGGGCTCTGGTATGCATAGTTGCATCTGAGGGAAGGAAATTTATTTTTCACTCTATACTGTTTTGTACTGTTTTAATTTTTTTTTTAATCATGTTTCATGTATTACCTTTTAAAGAAATAAAATTTTTATAAAGATTAACTGAAGCCAAAAATGTTCTTGATATTTTGGACAATGTATAAATGTTGATATTTGGGCAAGACATATTTTTTGCTGTTCCTCTGTCATTGAAATTTTTGTGTAATTTAAATTATCTGTAATGGTTATCAGAAATAGAAAGACAATTAAAATTTGAGAATTAAGAAAAAAATTTCAATTTTTCTGTTCTTGAAGTTTTAATGAGATCCTGCATGTGGAAGTATAGAGTGGTAGTCTCAAAAAGTGATTGGGCACTTAGAGTAAAAAGATAGGGGGAGAGATCTTACGCATGTAGACTCTGACCAAGTCTGTGTGAAGTTTAGGTAGCTTTGGATAGCTTAGGTAGCTTTAGATAGCGATATAATAATGAAGAAACCATTTTCGAGAGAAGGAAAGCAAGAACCAGCATTTATTGAGGGTCTGTAAGGTGTTAGGAGCTCTACAAATGATCTTTAATGATCAGTAACCCCATGAGTAGGTATTATTCTCCTCCAGTTTACAGATGAAGAAAGCCAAGTTCCAGAGTTATCAGGTGACTTTCATGAAGTCCCACAGGTAGTAAGTGGCAGAGCTGGAATTTTTCATGCCTGCTACATAAGGGACCTATAATAGGATTTTTTTTTTTTATTTTTAAGAGTAAAAATAAAAATATGTGAATATATTTCTTTCCTATTATTTATGGCTTTTTATTGTTGTTTTTCTCCCAGAACTTTATGAAATCTTCCTGTCAAGAGCAAAAGAACGGTGGAAAAGCTTCAGTGAAACAAGTTCAGAGAACGATACAGAAGGTGTGATTATTTTTTTTAATACAAATTTCTAGATGAAAATCCAGTCACTGAAAACAATAGTGTGACATAAGTGTCAGGAACTATAGTAATTGCTTTACATACATTATCTCCTTTAATGTTAATAACCTTTTAGGTAGGTGGTATTACCCTGAATGATACAAGTGGAAACTGAAGCTGAAAGTAGTTAACTTGTAACAGTGAAACTATGATGTAATAAACCCCGGTCCTAGGGCTCCAGAGCCCAGGATTTAATCACAACAGTAAGATTAATGGGTGGAGTATTTTTTGGCCAACTCTTTCTTAACGTAAGCATGGATGATGTTCATACCTCACTTGTGACTTCCTGTCTCCTCTCTCACTGACTGGCACTCACTCCCTAGTATGTTATTTATAATTGTTATCATGCCTTAATCTTTGTTCATTTAATTCATTTATAGACACCCATCTTTCCCTCCACTCTCATCATGTTTTTTCCTAATCATTTTGGAGAAAACAGGAACAGTTTTGTTTTTTTCTATTTTCAGCGTTTATTTAAATTAGGTAAATTTTTTCAATCATCTCTTGCCCTTGAATAATGAAATGGAAAGCTATTTGTCTGCCAGTCACTTTTCTTTGTACATTTGTTCTACTTCATAGAAAACAAACTCTTCCCTTGCTTGTAAGTTAAACTCTAAAAATGAACATGGCTTGGGATGGAGAAATGGTGCACATCTCATAGTGGTTTTCTATGAGTATGTAAACAACTCTTAAATTCCTTGATACTCTTTTTTTCTGTTTTAGTAAAGTGAACAGTAGGTTGGGGAAAATTGACTAAACTGGTTTAAAGAGACGACTTAATTTCGATACAGGCTCATGTAAGCATCATCCTGAGACCTTTTACCTACGTCAGGTATTTGTGGGAAACCGAAGGTGTAAGGAAGATGAAGATGCAACTGTTTCGTCATTCCTTTTAAACTCATTTTTATGAAGTATTGAAAGTATAAGAATTAAAATTACAAGGATTTGCTTCTGAGATATTTTGTCATGATTGTTATAAATTATACTTTAGTAGAAATTAATTGAATATAAATGAAGAATTGTTCCAATCAGTAGCAATGTTCAATTTAAATTACTGATTTCTTATTTCCTGAGTGTTTATAATTTGCAGTTGTCATTTAACTTTTTTGGTTATTATCTTTCCAAATATTACGTCTACCCCATCTCTCCTCTTTTTCTGGTGCTCCAGTTACATGTATGTTAACTCATTTAACAGTGTCACACAAGTCTTTTATACTTAAAAAAAATTTTTTTCTGTGCCTCAGTTTAGATGATTTTTACAGACCTGTAATCCAGTTCACTAATCTTCTTTTTTTCTATATGCAGTCTATTTAGTCTGTCCAATGAGTCTTTAATTTCAGATATTATACTTTGTAATTCTAGAATGTCCACCTCGTTATTTTTGTAGATTCTGTTTCTTTGTGGAAATTCTTCATCTTGCCATTTCATACATTCCCTCCCATCTTTTCCTCTATTTAATACATAACAATTAATGTTCTTGTTTGTTAATTTCAGCACTGTATTATCTGCAGGTCTCCTTCTATTGGCTGTTTTTCCCCTTGATTAGAAGTTATATTTTCATGCTTCTTTGCGTTATCTTAAAATTTTTAATTGTGTGTCAGTCATATTGAAAAAGAATGTATAAGCTGAATCTGATGTTTCCCCTGCAAAGGAAGCATGTTCTTTTGTTAAGCAGTTGGGTCATCGCCTCAGTTCAGTCAGTAACCGAGTTAGGTTGGAGCACTGTTGCAGCTTTAGATAGACTTAGTTCATCTCGAGTTTCAAATTTCTTGATGGGAAGAACTGTCCTATTTTGATTACAGGCTCCTTCCTCTATGAGACTCTCTCCCAAGGACCATGTGATTTTGGGTGATTTCAATTTGTCTTTTCAACCTGGTTTTTTGTAGTACAGTAGCACTCAGTAAAAGTCCCATGGGGAAAATCAGGTACACCTCCAGGCTTTATCTATCACATCAGTCTTATCTGGCTATGAAAAGGTCTTTTGGTTTCTCTTTTCCCCAAGCAGAGTACCTTTGTCTATGACATGCTCAATCCTGAGTCCAGGCCCAGACTTGGCAGGTGCCCCAGGAAGAAAAATGGCCACTGGTATCACTCAGCTAGGAAGGGCTCTTCCTTCCTGAGATTTAAATCTCAACCTCTCTGTGTACACAGCTCTCTTGTACCTTTTTAAAGAAACATGTAATATTTGAAATGTGTTTGTTTTTTCCTAGTTATTATGGGAGCGATAGTTTACCTACTTTCAAAAAAAAAAATCCCTACGTTCTACCCTCTATCTTCTATAAAAATTGGAAGTGGAAATCCTTCACTATACAGCTTTCTGATAAATATAGATATTGTCTTCATCTAAGATGCTCTAATAGAGTTCAAGCAAAAGCTATGCGGCATTTCTTTAAACTTCTTGATTGTTCAGCTTTTAACTTTCCTTAAGTAACGTATATGCTATATGATTATTCTGTGTTTACAAGATGGAACTGGGTGTAGCCAAGTAATCACTTTCATTTTATCTACCTGGCAAATACAGGTATATCTGTTGCTGATCGGGAGGCCAGTCTGGAATTAATTAAGTTGGATATATCCCGTACATTTCCATCTCTCTACATCTTTCAGAAGGTGGGAGTTTCTAACTAGTTTTTAACTACTTTTTTTTAATCCAAGGGAACAGATTATCTAAATTCATAGCTACTGTTTTTTAAAAAAGCAAAACTATAGAAATTGGTGAACTTGATATAAAAAGTGTGAAACTAGTAGAAAAAGTAATTATTATTTTATTCTACTGACTGAATGCATTGCAGTTAGCATAGCACATAGTACCTTTTATGTAGTAGGTGCTAGATGAATTTTCATTAAGGTGAATTTCTTTGTTTTACTTTTTATTCTGTAAGATATTTGAATTTTAACATTTTTGCCTAGTAAATTGTTAAAATACAAAGAAATTTGTCCCAAAACTTAAACTTTTTTCAGAATTACTATTGAAATAGGAAAAGGTGTTTTTTTGTGCAGAGGCTGTTATGAAGTTGCTTATACTTTATGAGAAATGATTACATTTTTACAGGTACTTTATATTTGACTCAAATCTTTACACATTGAATTCCTCTCTTTAGATTGATGAGATAAAAATTGTTATTATTAAGATTAAAATTATTAATCTTAATTTAGTGTAGCTTGATGGTATTTTTTTTTGCTGAAATTGTATTATATAAAATTAAACAATCCGTTTTCATCGTAATCGTATTGTCCCAAAATCTAGAAGTCTTTGAAATTGTACATACACTGTAGCTTATATCCCTCGAGTGAGTTTGTCTGACTTTTTTTATTGTTCAGGATTCAGGGTTTTGTTATTCAGGATTCAGGGTTTTTTTAATTAATTGTTTAGAAAACATTTTAGTAGAGTGCATTTAGAATATTTCTGACAATGATTAAATATACTAACTAAAACTAGTCACTTAGGAAATGCTAGAGTTTATTAACATGTTGTTTGAGAATTAACTTAGAGTCAATTATTTGTGTAGTTTGACATTTTGTTTTTCTCTCCTAAGGGTGGCCCATATCATGATGTCTTACACAGTATCTTAGGGGCATATACATGTTACAGACCTGATGTTGGTTATGTAAGTATTTGTTTCAATCTGTTTTTTGAATATAAACATTTAATTTTCGATCTAAGTATATTATTTTGTGTTAGCTCCCAAATGTGTGGACCTCTGTGTCTTTTTTTCTTGGACCTATCAACTTACCTAGCCAGAGCGTCATCTTTCCATCTCCTACCAGAGGCTTATGAGACTGGCTGCCAGCTTTCCGGGAGAGCAACTTGGGATTTCTAAACTTTTATTGCCACTGCTGTAGGTGTGGTGCCTCATTCCCTTCTCCCTAACCTTCCTTTTCTGACTGTACCTCCAGAGATAAACTTCTTATATACTGCCAGGTTGAGGGAAGGATAGGCACCTGTCTCTTGGATAGGTCAGGGGATTTGCACCTTTTACAGATTTTCAGCTGATCCTAATTTTAGCCCTACCTTCAATTTCAGAGGTATCTGATGACTTCAGTTCCTGAGCCTTCCAGATTTTGTGGCTAAATTGGCTTGTTGCTCATTGGCTGTTTCCTCTGCAGATACTTTAATTTTAACATTCTCCATTTAGTTAAATTAAAATTTCTAAAATGTTATTATCTACTATTTATGTATTTTTAATTTTCTTTGTCCTCCTAGGTTAATATTTTTTTCTTTACTGTCAGTTTAGTTGGATTTGGGAGGCAACAAAGGAAAATATGAGTGTTCAATTTGCCATGTTTAACCATAAGTCATAAAACCATCTTCTCACCTATGTCTTAAAATAGAAGAATTTTTGAGACTGCACCATAAGGTGGCTACCTCGTACAACTTACTCTATTTTGTTGCATGTTTAATTGTATATTTGTTCGTTTATTCATCAGCTCATCAAATTTTGATTGCTATATGCCAGGCATTGTTCTAGGTACTTGAGATACCTCACTGAATAAAAGACACTTATGGTTTAGGAGGAGGAGACAGACAATAAACAACAAACAAATAAATAAATCATGTTATATTAAAAGGTGATAAGTGCTATGGAAAACGCATAGCAGAGGAATAGGGGAAAGTGCCAGATTTGGGGATGGGGCAGGTTGTAGTATTAGAGAATATTGTCAGATAGTCTTTATGGAGAAAGTGAAATTTGAATGAAGCGTCTAAACTCTCTTGCTTATGTATTCTGTAATAGAATTGTAAGAATGTTTTGTAACCTTCACATTTCAAGTTGACATTACAATTTTCTCATCATGAGTTTATTTGTAAAGGGTTAATTTTTACCATTTATGAAATATTGACATTTTAAAATAAAACTCCATCTCTTTTAAAAAATGTAACCAGTGGAATTTAAACACTAATGATTTGATATATCATTATCCATTTACAGAAAAATATGAACAAGCTCTTCATTAATATTTTACAGAATACACATTTATTAACTCTTTGAATTTATGTGAAATGACCACCATATAACCAGTTAGTTTTAACTGGTAATGTTAAGCCTCATTGGCAAGCCAGTCAGCCAAATCAGACTTATTTTATAAGATGAGATAAGAATAATATAAACTATATTGGAATACATATTTCATGATGTAATTTGACAAAATTGTTTGTAGCTGCTTTAATGAATAACACATGAATAACAAAACTATAAATAAATGCACAAGTTTTATCTGTGGAATTTATTTAGTACATCTTGAAAAAATGGGGCAATAGTTCACATTCCAGTTATAATTAAAAGGACCAAGGTCACCAATCTATATTGCTATTTTCTTTATTTGTTCTCCTGGGACTTTCCCTCAAGGGCTATGCATTCTTTGAGAAAAGGTGTGATATGGAAGAGGTAAGGTCACTAAATAAAAATTGTTATTACTCATCTCTATTCAAATATATAATGGAATTCATATTTTTATTCATTTATATGACAGGGAAGCCAGAGACTTTCCCTAAAGAATATTTGGAATTACGCTTTTGTTTCACATTTCATGCCTCAGAAAAGTTCACCATGGTATATTTTGTAATGGGTGAAGACTGTGGCTTTTCTCATCTATTGCACTGTGAATACAGTGACATTCTCAGGCGGATCATGTTTAGAAAAGAAAACATGTAAATTGAGGGTCTGTAAATGGATTCCCTTGAAATAATCAATGACAATGTATGGTGTACTCTTTGGAAAATCTTTATGTACCTCCAGGTTACACTTATCTCAGTTTAAGACCTCTGTTGTTTAGCTTGTTGAATTGTATTAGTTTTTCACCATGAGGAAATGGTTGTAGATTACTTCTGAGTAGAGTAAAACACTTTAGTATTGAGTGTCTGTTTAGGTTCTCTGATACAAGCTTTCTCCTTTGAAGCAAGGAGGTAGGTGGCTATTATTTTGCCTAGATTATATCTACTGGCACATACAGTGAACTAGACCTGAACTATGGTGGGGCTCTAAGGTGGGTGCCTCATAAAAGTGGAAGTGAGAAGACAGACAAAATTTCCCAGTATCTTGGGGAGTCAAGAACTATAGACCAGGGCTCAGGCATTACCATAAGAAATTTGTAAGCTTTATAACTTTTCCACATTTTTTTTTTCAGTATAGCTCTTATTTCTCTGTAGCAATTATCAGTAAAATCGCTAAAATAAGATCTGTGTGTGTCTGCAAGGATAATAAAGAATAGGGAATCTGAGTAAATGACCTCCTCCCAAGTCCTAGCCAGGCATAGGGGAAGGGAGGAAGAAAAAGTGACAGAAAGTATGTGGCTTACACAGCTGCTTCAACAGGTAAAATTTTATTTCTTAAGCTGGGTGGTCTGTGTGAGTGTGATCAGTCAATACGGTGAATGTTTAAATAAAAAAAATTAATTACAGTAAAAGACACATTGTCATTAATTCCCCTTAAAATACTCCCGCTCGCTTCAATCACACTTATCCCATTGTTCTTGCCACTTTCTGAAGCAGTTCTGGAAGTCCTTTCATGAGTGTCTTTAGTTGCGCTGTCGCTCTCGTGGCTGACTCAATGTCATGAATGAATCATTTTGACTTTGGGGAAGAGCCAGAAGTCACATGGTGTATCAATAAGTATTATCGATTGCTGTGCTCAGGCTTATTTTCAAGATCCAATACGTAAGACACACCACGACAAGCCAGGATGAAGGGGTTAAAGAGTTTTATTTAAAAATGAAAGTAAGACAAGACAGAGATTAGGGGGATATATCATCATACCACTAACAAGCAAGGAGGCAATTCATCATACCACCAGGGCCCAGTCAATTAGCCTTGTAGAAACAGCACCGGCCCTTCATCAGCACGGACAAAACATCATGCGCAGAAACAGCACTGGCCCTTCATCATCATGGGCGAAATCCCAGTCAAGTAAAATCATCAGCACAGGCGGGATATCTTGCAGCAGCCGAAGCGCCCAGGGAACACCACTTACTGCTATGCCTGCCTTGGCTTTCTGGGGTTTTGAGGACTTCACTAACAACAGCGGCAAGGAGCCAATAAGCATACGTGTTAACAACACAAGGAACTGGTCTTGGATCTGGCTAGGAGCTGGGGCCAGTCCTTGGTACGAGATTAGATATATCAGAGCTCGGCCCACCTGCGCCAAGGCGAAGGCCAGGCTCCACATCCTGTAAATATTTTCTTGGTCCTTGGGAGGGTAGCCAATCCTTCCAAGGCCAAGCACGTACCCCAGCCACTTTGAGAGTTTACATCCCCAAATGTTCCTAGGCAGACCTTCATATATTCTATTCCTTACACATGGTGCCAGATCCGGTGAATAAGGTGGATAAGGATACACCATAATGTATTTATTTGACAAAGGTTACTGTATACCAGAAATGATGTGTGACACGGAGCGTTGTCATGATGGAGGATGATTTACGGCAACACTTTAAAACACACCTTCTCTTGGCCATTGCTCACACCCAATTGACTGCACCGAACAAGTTCAGACTTGTCACACACTGTTACTAAGGTTCGAGTCCATGCTTCCGCTATTGAAGATCTCCACCTTTCCTTTGGATGGCTCTCATTGTATGTTTTGGTCACAGTAGAAAAGCTCTGTGTCACACATCGCTTTTGGTATGGCATTTTCTGTCAAATAAAAACATTACAGTGTGTCCTCATCCATCTTATTCACTGTCTCTGGCACCATGCGACTTCTGGCTCTTCCCCAAAGTCAAAATGACCATGAAAGGTAAATGTTTTGAATCGATTCAGGACATCTAGACAGCCACGACAGCGCAACTAAACACACTCATGAAAAAGGACTTCCAGAACTGCTTCAGAAAGTGGTAAGAACGATGGATAAATGTGTTTGAAGCGAGGGGGAGTATTTTGAGGGGGATTAATGACAATGTGTCTTTTACTGTAATAACTTTTTTTTTATTTAAACATTCACCGTATTTTATGATCACACCTCGTATATAGGGTTGTGTTTTTTTTCCTTTGTGTATTTTTGTTTGTTTCTCAAGATTTTATTTTGAAGATCTTCAAATTAACAGAAAAGTTACAGTAGTTCCACTCCATACCCTCTTGTGGGATCCAGGTAGAGTTACATGTGGCATTTAGTTGTCATATGTCCTTAGCCTCCTTTAATTTAGTGTTTTCTATGGTCATGACAGTGATACTTTTGAAGAGTCATGCCTGATGTTTCCACAATGATCCTTTTTAATAAATTTTAGTAGTAGTTTTTGATCATTTCCTCATGATTAGATTTAGGTTATACTTTTTTTTCTAGAAATACTACATAAGTGATGTGCCAGTGAATCACACTACAAGTTGATAAATACTGTAGAATATTCATAGAAAGTGTAGAGATAACTTCATTTTTCTTGTTTTCTTTTTATGTATACAAAAGAGTTATATATAGTAAACCTAAATGAGCTTTAATAGCTCTATGAATATGCATAAAGTAAAAATTCTAAGCATTGTAATTTTTTAATTGGCAGCAATTCTTTTTTTAATTATATATAAAATAATATTTGCAATAAACATCATCTTAGATTCAATTAAATATATTTTTAAATTTATTTTTCAAAGATTTTTAAATTAAAATATAGCTAATATACAATATTATATTTGTTTCAGGTGTACAAAATAGTTATTCAACATTTATATACCTAAAGAAGTGATCGCCATGATAAGTCTAGCAACCATCGGATTCTATACCGCACTATCACAATATTATTGACTGTATTCCTATGCTGTATATTACATCCCCAAGATTTATTTGTGTTATACCTGGAAATTTGAACCTATTATTCCCCTTCACCTTCCCCCCAACCTGGTTTTAATTTTTCAATTACAGTTGCCATTGAGTATTATATTAATTTACAGCATAATGGTTAGACACTTATGTAATTTAAGAAGTGATCCCCCTGACAAGTCTAGTTGTATCCACCTGGGACTATGCATAGTTATTACCATATTATTGACTATATTCCCCATGCTTTACTTTACATCCCTATGATTATTTTGTAAGTACCATTGTGTACTTCTTAATCCTTTCAACTTTTTCACATTGCCCCCAACCCCCTCCCATCTATTCTCAATAAATCTAGTTAGTACCCGTCTGACACCATACATAGTTATTACAATATTATCAACAGTATTTCTTATGCTGTATCCTACATCCCCATGACTACTTTGTAACAACCAACTTGTACTTCTTAATTCCTTACTCTTTTTCACCTACCCCCCAAGCCCTCTCCCATCTGGCAACTATCAAAATATTCTCTGTATGTATGAGTTTGTTTGTTTATTTTGTTATTTAGATTCCACATATAAGTGAAATCACATTGCATCTGTCTTTGTCTGACATACTCCACTCAGCACAGTACCCTCCAGGTCCATTCATGCCACCGCAAATGGCAAGAACCATTCCCTTCCATGGCTGAGCAATATTCCATTGTATATACGTACCGCCACCTCTTTATCAGTTCATTCATCTATGGACACCCAGGCTGCCTCCACATTCTGGCCATTGTAAACAGTGCTGCCATGAACATATGGACACACATGTCCCCTTGAAATAGCATTTTGGGTTTCTTCAGATAAATGCCTAGTCGTGAGATTACTGGGTCTTTGTTTCTTGTTATAGCCTTTGTTTTAAAGTCTATTTTGTCTGGTGTAAGTATTGCTACTCCAGTTTTTCGTGTGTTTTTTTTTTTTTTTTCATTTCCATTTTCATGAAATACGTTTTTCCATTCCTTTACTTTCAGTCTGTGTGTGTATCTTTTGATCTGAAGTCTCTTATAGGCAGCATACGAAAGGGTCTTGTTTTCTTATCCATTCAGCCACCCATCTTTTGATTGGGGCATTTAATCTGTTTTCATTTAAAGTAATTGTTGATAGATATGTAGTTATTGCCATTTTATTATTCATATATTTTATCTTTTACTTTCTTAAATAAGTCCCCTTGATGTTTCTTGTAATACTACTGGTTTGGTGGTGATGAGCTCCTTTAGATTTTTCTTGTCTGGGAAGTGTTCATCTCTCCTTCAATTTTAAATGATAGTTTTGCTGGGTAGAGTAATCTTGGTTGTAGGTCCTTGCTTTTCATCACTTTGAATATTTTATGCCAGTCCCTCTTGCTTGCAAAGTTTCTGTTGAGAAATCAGTTGACAGTCGTATGGGAGCTCCCTTGTAGGTAACTAACTGCTTTATTCTTGCTGCTTTTAAGATTCTCTCTTTGTCTTTAATTTTTGGCGTTTTAATTATGATGTGTCTTGGTGTGGGCCTCTTTGGGTTCATCTTGTTTGGGACTTTGTGCGCTTCCTGGGCTTTTAGTTCCTTTGCCATGTCAGTGAAGTTTTCCGTCATTATTTCTTCAAATAGGTTTTAAGTTTCTTCTTCTCTGTCTTCTCCTTCTGGTACCCCTATGATCTGAATGTCGGTATGCTTGATGTTGTCCCAGAGACCCCTTAAACTGTCCTTGTTTTCTTGGATTTTTTTTTCTTTTTACTGTTCTGAATGGGTGTTTTCTGCTACCTTATCTCCTAAATCGCTGATTTGGACCTCTGCTCCATCTAATCTACTGTTGATTTCCTCTAATATGTTTTTCATTTCAGTTATTGTATTCTTTATTTTTTTTTTAATTAAAGTTTATTGGGGTGACAATCGTTAGTAAAATTACATAGATTTCAGGTGTACAATTCTGTAATACATCATCTATATATCACATTGTGTGTTCACCGAGAGTTAGTTCTCCTTCCATCACCATGTATTTGATCCTCTTTTCCCTTATCTACCAACCCCCTCCTCCATCGTATACTTCATTTTAACTGGTTCTTTTTTATGTTTTCTCCCTCCATCTCTATGTTTCTTATCTCTTTGTTGAAGTTCTCCCTGAAATCTTTGAGGATCATTATAACCTGTGTTTTGAACTCTGTCTGGTAAATTGCTTGTCTCCATTCTGTTTAGTTCTTATTCTGGAGTTGTGTTCTGTTCTTTCATTTGGGACATGTTTCTTTGTCTCCTCCTTTTGGCTGCCTCCCTGTGTTTGTTTCTATGTATTAGGTAGAGCTGCTGTGTCTCCTGGTCTTAGTAGAGTGGACTTATATAGTAGGTATCCAGTGGCATAGTCTCCCTGGTCAGCTGAGCCAGGTGCTCCAGGTGTGCCCCTCATGTGCCCTGTTGTAGTTGAGCCTTGGTTCCTGTTTGCACATCACTAAAAGGGCTTGACCCTCAGGCTGATTGGTTGTGAGGACTGGCCATGACTACACTGAAGGAGCAGTTGTGCAGGGGCTGACTCTACAGAGCAGGGTTCACTTTAGCAGGGCCCTGGTACCTGCCCACTCTTCCCTTTGGGTGTTTCATCCTTGGAGATGGCTGAGTGGTGCTCTGGCTTGGTTCAAAGCTGGCTACCCAGTGTGGCAGCCCCAGGGCCTCCTGGGAAGTGCCCCACTGCTGGCCAAGTTCAGCCTCAACCTGTGCCCTGCCCAGGGCTACCTGGTATGAGCCACAAAGCAATCTGCAGGTGGCTGCCACTTGTGCAGGGCTTGAAGGTGCATCAAGAGGCCAAGCCATGAACCGATGCCGCCTGCCAGTAGTGTTATGCTTGGGGCTGCTTAGCAAGAGGTATGGGACACCTGGTGGCCAGATGCTGCTTGTTTAGGTTTTGTGAACCTTTGAGAAATTTTAGTAAAGTCTGCAGGCATGAGCCACGACAGACTGTTCATATGGAAAAGTCACTGAAAGCAGCTTGGGTGGGCTTGCGATTTGGGTGGTACAGGGTGTCAGGGAATCACCTATGGCTAGGCAGAGGATGGCTGTTAGCCAGGTTGATAGAGACTCAGATATGGTGACCAAGTGTGTCTGAACTTCAAGAATGGGGAGGGCTAAGCAAAAGAATTATGGTTTCTGCCAGCACTTTGTCTGAAAGCTGCCTCTGCAGTCCTCGCCCAGAAATCAGACAACTCAGTTCCTCCTTTTATATTCTTTTGACCTGGTGCCCCAGCGCTGGAGCTCAGAGTGAGTGAATCCATCAATGAATAAGTCTGTGTATAAGCCCTTTAAGAGGAACTCCAGCCACGCTCGTCTCACCCTCGAGCTATAATCTGCTGGTTTTCACAGTCAGAAGTGATGGGGACGTCTCTCCTCAGCACTGGAACCCTGGGGTGAGGAGCCTGGTGTGGGACTGGGACCCCTTAGTCTCCGGGGGGGAATCTCCACAACCGAGATACTCCTAATTTTTAAAGGTTACGTGTGTGGGGTCCAGCCCAGTCCACATCTCCTCATTCCTGTCAGTCTCAAGGTGACTTCTTTTGTATGTTCTTAGTTGTAGAACCTTGATTCAGCTAGAGTTCAAGTTATTCTCAACGATGGTTGTTCTATAGTTTAGTTGTAACTGCTGTGGTCATGAGAGGAGGCAAGCACAGAGTTTACCTGCTCTGCCATCTTGACCAGAATTCCCTCAATTAAATACATTTTAATCCCTTCTATTTGCTTCGCTACCCTTCTATTACAGATGTTTAACAATTTGCTCCTTTTCATACATTGAGCACAAATTCTGGTATTAAGAATACAATTGTAAACAGACAGACACAGCCTTCTCTGTGTATTAGTAGTTTCCTATTGTCATAGCAAATGACGCCAGAAATTTAATGGTGTTAAGCAACACAAATTCGACAGCTTGGGAGGTTAGCGTTCAAAATAGATTTTACTAGGCTCTAGTCAAAGTATTGGTACAGCTGTGTTCCTACTCCAGAAGAGAACAGGATTCTAGAAGAGAATCTATTTCCTTGCCCTTTTTAGTTTCCAGAGGCTGCCTACATTCCTTGGTGCTTCCAAGCCAATAATGCAGCATCCTCAAAACTCTGTTTATTCTCCTGCCTCCCTCTTTCACCTATAGGGGCCCTCGTGATGATTACATTGGGCCCACCAACCTAATCCAGGATAATCTTCCCATTGCAGGATTTTTAATTTACTCATGTTTGCAGAGTCCCTTTTGCCTGTTGGTAACATTTTCACAGGTTCCAGGATTAGGATGTGGATATCTTCATGGGCAAATTATTCTGCCTACCTACCACAGGCTCTATTCTCATAGAATTTATATTCTAGAAAACCAAGTAGGCAATTACTGTAGAGTTGCTAAGAGTACTCAGAAAAAGCCAGAGAAGTAGGAAGAGAACAAAGAAATATTGGGTCACAGAAGCTAAGGGAATTTTGCTAAGTGGGTAGGAAAGTGCCCATTGGGTTTTATGATAAATATCATTGGTCACTCTGGTAACAGAAGTTTCAAGATAGTATAGTAATGGAATGGGATTTCAGATTGAAGTGCACTCAGAAATTTAAAGGTCCTGAGAAAGTAGAAAGAAACAGAGGTATCATTGCAAATATTCTTAGTGATGTGTCTGTGTTAAGTCTATTATGCAAATTTCTACCAGAAGAAGTATGTTTGATCCATTTTTCTAAATGAAAGAATGAATATTTTTTACAGTATCTATTCCATACTACCTATCTTCTCAGAAATGTACAGTAACTCCCCATAGCTCACAAGCAAGCCTCTGTCGGTAGCTGAGTCTTTTACTCAAGGCCTTTCACAATTTGTAAATTCATCCCACCTTTTGTAATTTCTCCCATTATTCCCATTTTAAATCCTGTGCTCCAACTGGGCTGGGTCTGTATGTCTTTACTCATACATCTTTCCCATCTTGGAATGGTTTTTTTCTTATTTCTTCCTCCTGCTTTCCCAGGAATCCAGCCTTACTGTCTCAACCTTCACAACCTCATCTTTCTTGGAATTTCAACAGCACTTCTCATACATATCTTTTATTCTTAATTCCTCACTTTCTGCCTCAGACAGATATTTTATAACAATGAAGACAATCACCTGATTTTCATTAAACTTTGTGATTCTGTACTTTGAAAGACTTCAGACAGAGAAAATGAAAACTAAGTAGTACACGGAGACAGGCTTTTGTAGCACGTAAAAGCTGGTACTTTTTTTCTTTTTTCCAAAAGTTTTCCTAATACTTTTTAAACTATACCACATGATTAAGAAATTTAAAATTAAGGAGATTTCATAATTATTAATGAGTTCTTTATATTTACTGTTGTTAGGGAAAAGATCTTGGTTTATTTTACCTTGTAATGTCACTTCATAATTTTTCAGGAATACAATAAAATAAACTGTGTAGAATTATTATAGGCACATTTTGATTAAGTTTTTTTTTCCCCTTTGAAGGTCCAAGGGATGTCCTTCATAGCAGCAGTTCTCATTCTCAATCTGGAGGAGTCAGATGCCTTCATTGCCTTTGCAAATCTCCTCAATAAGCCATGCCAACTGGCCTTCTTCCGTGTGGATCACAGCATGGTATGGACTTTGGAAATGAAGCATGTTTTCCTTTGACTGTCAGTTTCAGTAGGTGAATGCCCTTTTAGAGTGAAAACAATAGAAGACTAAAATAATCTGATCTAAAATTAGCTTTTCATTGAATTATGGTTTTATTAATGTTTGATGAAAAGATTCAGAGAGAGGTGCTAAGATTTTATTAATTTATGATTAAGGATTTAATTTCTCTATTTTTAGAGCATGCTCTTTAATATTTTATTGATATTTCTATCTTTAGATGTTGAAATATTTTGCAACATTTGAAGTATTTTTTGAAGAAAATCTCTCCAAACTATTTCTTCATTTCAAATCTTACAGTCTTACACCAGACATATACTTGATAGACTGGTAAGTCTAACATACATAAAATATAATAATTAAAAGGAAACAAAGTATAACTTTTTGTGTGTTTTAGGAACTAGAGTAAATCTCCTGCATGGGATCATACATATAAAAAACACCATTCTCTTACAAATAGAGAAACACTCATATTTTTGTGGAGAGGCATTTGATTAAGACATCGACTGTGGAGTTGAAATCAGAATCCCTCAGTTTATGTTTTAATTTCTTACCTATAAAATGGGAATGATAATATCTAATCTTGAGTTGTAGTGAGGGTGTTTTACATGGAATATCTCATTCAATGCCTACTACATACTAAGCTTTCATAAAGAGTTAGTTGATTTCCTTTATTTTACTTAACACACCAGGGTTTATGATAGTTATAATAGTGTTGTTTTTTTAATCGAGAGCTTTGTTTTTTTCAAGGCTTTATCCAGCTTTCTGACAGAGAAATGATGGCCTTATTTAGGTGCTAATGCTCTTCTGTTTTAACCTGGAGGGTTTTCCTCAGACTCTGGTGAGCAGTAGCCAGTTGATTATAGAATGTGGGGGTATTTTGCCAAAGAGATGGAACAGTTGTGGTTTTTTTTGCCTCGTTCTTCCGTCTCCCCACCCTCTGGTTCAAGCCATTGTTTCTCAGTCTGGTTGTGTAGGACACAGCTCCCCGGCCCATGCTGGTATTATGAGCCTTGCGCTCCCTCCTGGCTGAGGCAGTCGGTCGCCAGTCCTGGGTCGGCAGCTCACAGCAGCTCACCGCAGCTCTCACCGGCTGCCGGCCGCTCACGCCGTTCATGGCAGCACACGGTAGCCCACAGCCGCTCACGCCGACATCACTGCAGCCCAGCTCCAGGGAAATCCATTGTTAACAATCTTAACTGTCTGTAGAGGACGCAGTTCACTGGTCCATGTGGGAATCAAACCGGCGACCGAGGCATTAGGAGCATGGGCTGGCCCGGAACAGTTGATCTTAAGATAGATTATTAAAAGTATATATGAAACGTTAAACCTTAAATCCTAATCATTTAAAATCATTGGGTTTCATATAAATAATATTAAGCTTTAATATAGAAAAATAAATAATGGTATTGGTTAAATATGATGTCTTCCCATTTGGTTGGGGCTTCTTTTATTTAGGCTTTTTTTAAAAAATGAAGTTATTTTTCAGGGTATTCTCTTCCATTCCCCCTAGGAACATTGGAGTTCCTCTGGGAAGGACCCACGGTAATAGGGAGAAGAAGGGTTTTATATCATGGGACCCAAAAGACTAAGATCAAATACTAAATCTGTAAAGAAGGGGGATAAAATAACTCAATTGTCAGTCTTGAGGAATGTGAACCCGAGGCAAATCAGGATCACAATTAATACAGGGAGCCGAATGAAACCAATAATGAGGAAGTGATGTGTACCAGAAACTGCCAAGGCACTGCTGGGACCCTTTCTCATTTTGAATAGTGAGTTAGTATTCCATGTGTCACTATAGGAGTATTCTTTTTGTTACATAATTAAATGTGTGTTTATAATTTAAGAAGTAGACATGGATTTTTTCCCACTGCTTCTGTTGAACTTAATATATACAAATCCCAAAATCAATTGTGCAAGAAAACAGGAATAAATAAGTGGCGGTGCTAAAGGGTCTTCATTTTTTGTGTGTGGGGGAGAGCTTTTGGTTCCCTTTCTGAAGTTTCATCAGGCCTAATCTCAAGTAAACAAATTCTGTTTAAAAAATGTGTAGTTTCTTTTTAAGGCAACTTTAAGAGAAGTTCTCTAGCACCTATTCTCCCTGCTTCCCCAACCAGAATGCCACCCTGAAGCACCACTGGATAATGAATTATATGATCAGACATTGTCAGAAAGGATGGGAAAAAACCATTTTGGTGATTCTGTTGGAGTGTATACATGCTCCAAAAGAAGTAGTAAGTAAAGTTTGGTTAAGGAAAAAAAACAAAACAAAACAGTGTGTATTTCTGGAAGAAGAAAAAAGAGAAGTGAGGCTTTACAATTTTGTATTTAGGTTACTAAAAGATGACACTTGGGTTTCTCATACATAATAATAATAACTTTTATTGAGCATTTCTTATGTACCAGGCACTGTTCTAAACACTTGAAATTTATTAACTCCTTTAATTTTCAATACAATCCTGAGACGTAGATAGTATTATTATCTTTTGTTTACTAATGAGGAAATTGAGGGACGACAAGGATAAATATCTTGCTCAAGATCACACAACTAATAAGTTGGAAATCTAACTTATTGAATCTAAGATTCAAAGTTAGGCATTCCAGTTTCAGAGCCATGCCCTTAAGCACTAGGCTTTCTGCCACTATAGTTTGTATTAGGCCATATATCTACATAAGGTAGTAAATTCACATAAATACATTAATTTCCTACTATTCAAGCTCTTTGAGGGAAAGAGCCATACATTATTTGCGTTTTTATCCCTAATTAAGTATTATTCACATAGAGATACTTAATGAGTGAATGAATCAATAAATGAAAAATTTCAATGACTGTTTTTTCCCTCTGATTTTAGGATCTTCACCTTATATAGCAAATCACTACCACTTGATCTGGCCTGTCGAGTCTGGGATGTATTTTGCAGAGATGGGGAGGAATTTTTATTTAGGACTGGATTAGGGATCCTCCGATTGTATGAAGATATTCTCCTACAGATGGATTTTATTCATATAGCACAGTTTCTAACTAAATTGCCAGAAGATATCACATCAGAAAAGCTGTTCAGCTGTATTGCAGCCATTCAGATGCAGAATAGCACCAAAAAATGGACTCAGGTAGAGTGACATTTTCCTACTTCAAATAGATGTGTTAAAGCAATCAGTTGACTTTTTATTAAAAAAAGTTACGTATATCTCAAATGTTAGTGCTTAAATTAAAAAATGTATATCTTTTAAATAATTTTTAACTGTGAAAAGGCAAGAGTTTAACACAGATTGCTCCTCTTTTATCTATCCAAACCTGTGGATTTATTTTTATGTAAATTCAGTAATATCTTAAGAGGTTAGTGAAGTACAACGTGCAGTAGTCATTTATTTGCCAAAGCAAATATATAATTACTTTGTTATTTCAAATAAGACAATATTTGTATTGAACACCTGCTGTGTACTAAGGATTTGCAATAGAAAGAATATAATGTATGATCCTGGCTTTGTAGATGCTTGTTAGGGAAGCAAACATTGGCAGTCTAACTTAAGTGACATAAAAAAATAGCATTATCATTTGCTCCATGAATGATAGGTAGTAGGCATTATAAGCTCAGTTTTATTGCTTATGAAAATGAAGTGTAAGAATATTGGTCCAGAAAATGTTCTGTTACCAAATAGTAATGTCAGAATATTTGACAAGTGATGAAAACTGGAATCTAATTATATACTATAAAATTGAGTTGAAACAAATGAGGATTTGAGAATGGCAGTCTTCTGGGACAGTTAAGTATACTAAAGCTTTTTCATGTTAATAAACTATAGTTATTTAAATCTCTTTAATCTGCATGGTAGTTTTTTGAGGATTAATCTTTACTCTATATAATTCCAGGTTTTTGCATCTGTGATGAAGGATATTAAAGAAGGAGACAAGAATATTAGTCCTGCTCTGAAAAGCTAATCTTCAAAATTAACAGACTAATTGGAATATAAAGTTGTTTTTCGATAAAAGTTTTTCATTTCTTATGTAAAAAGCATGGAAGAAAATGTTGGAGAAATCTAAAAGAATCAAGACATAGAAAACTGCAGATTTTGAATCCCATGGCTGAAGTAAATGAAATAAGTAACCTATTGACAGTATTAGTCAAAAAGTATTTTGTAGGGATAGCCATTTTACAAATGAAGAAGTTTAAATGCTAGTTTATACTCCATAATTTGGAGTGAACAGTAATGCAATAAATTTTTTTTAACAGCATTGGAGATACTTCAAATTTTTACATCTTTTCTTTTCTAACAATTATCATAAAGGCACTTTGGAAGTCAGAGCAGGATTGTTAAATACTACTTTAACTTCCAAAATACTATTTGAAATAAACACCTTAATACAAATATTGTCAATCTCCAGTTCTGATCTTTTGAAGATACTATTAACAAAGAGTCAGCAACTTTAGTTGTAAATTATTTAAGTTACTGAAGTTGTTGATCTTAATTCACAGGTTGGGGCAAATTTGGATTATCTGGGAGCTGGAAATATTGGTGGGAAATTGTTTCACATTTGTTTAGGTGTTTTCCCACAGTATCATGTCTATTTCTTTTTGAAGGCAAATTGTTTCTTTTCCTTAACGAATTCCTATCACTCAAAGAATTTTAGCCTTTTTGTTTCTAGTCTAAGAAGTTGTTCATCTAATAATTTAAGATAGCTAACTGGTAGAAGGAAAGTTCTTTGCACTTTAGTGGACTGAAGATTTGGGACTAAGTCCATAAATATAAATGAGGTTTTTCACTGGTAAGAGTAAAAAGTATGAATTCTGAAAGTTCTTAAATAGCATGCTACGTGGCAAGACTTTACATTTTTTAGTTAAAATTATATCACTGTCTGTAGAAACAAAATCTGTTCATTCCAGTTTGAAATTTGAAATCTTAATATGTAACCAAGTCCGTGACTTGTAAAACACTGTGCATAATTTTCTAATTAATGGAAATAAGAGTTAAAAAAAAGATAAAATTAACTTTTTTCTAGTGAGTCTAACTTTGATGTTATAGTGGATAAAGAAATTATTAATTATTGGTAAATTGACATTAAATTTATTTTGTAATATGTTTAATTCTTAAACCTAAAATAAATTACTTAAATATTATGAATAATATCTATATAACATGCTATTTGGTTAATAATTAGATTTATAGTGTGCTTTTATGTTGTAGTTTGATTTGAAACAACACTTAAGCACACTATTTCTGTTAGTGGTATATTGTCTTCAAACTAACAAGCCTGAGAACCTTGTTAGTGTAATGACTGCCTCTTTAGGAGTATGGGACCAGATGGTGTCCATATATTTTTACCCCATGGGTCATTCTAACCTAGGGACCACTAGTGGAGCCCTCAGAAGTTAACTCCTGTAATAGGAGCTTGCTTAGTGGAAACTAGTAGTGTAATAAAATATTGAGGGAGTACCCAGGGTCTTAATAGGTTTTAGAATGACTTTTAACTCTGGTAACTACTTCCTTCATATTGGTGGCCCTGATAGAGGGAATGTAAGCCTTGGCAGTAATCTCATTGAGGTTATACCACCTGCCTGAATTTAATCTTCCTTTTGTCCATTTGTTTCCTGAGTTGGACCTAAGTTGCTATATTTCTTTTTCTCATTTTTTTTATTGTACAGTTTCTTTATAAATGTGTATATAAAAATGTAAATATAATGAATTCACTGAAAACCACTATTAACAATTACTGTGTAAATAAAACTTGTAAGCAGAGTAATTACTTGAAATGAGTCTTCATTACTTTGGAAATATCTGGTTTATTTAACCACATTTGGAGAAAAAAAGGAATAAACTTTTTTTGGCCGAATTTCTCTTCCAAGGGATGAACTAGGCCTTCATCCTCTTGAGATTTACCATACTGGCAGCTAAAATGTTGTACTGTTTCTTCCCTTGAACCTCCCATACAGGCAATGTGGGTTTATTCACATGGTTAGTGTATGACGGGTATTTTTGGTTAAAGTATATTTTCAGTTAAAAAATAACTTTTCCTGTAGTCCTCAAGATAATTTGAAATTTAATATGGTGTTTCATTTGTTGCTCTACTTAATATATATTTTTTCTACTTCACTGTCCTTTTAGCCTTGGTCTACATTGTATTATCGAAGTGCTACTAGAAGATTCCAGTAACTAGCATAATTTTCTAAAGTCATAGAACATAGTTATAGTTTTTGCTGATTTCTTTTGCATTTATGACCGGCATTTAATGTTACTGGTTTGAATATATTTGACTTAATAAAAGTTAGGTAGCATTTGCAAAAGGGCATAGAGATTTTCAAAGTCTCTGACTTCATGATAACTTTCATTGAAGCTTAGGACTATGCTAATTTTTATTTAGAAAAGTCAACTTTTTAGAGTCTACACTGTTGGAGGGTATATTCCTAAAGCATATAATCAGGAATAATTTATCTTCATAATGCCACATGGTTTATTTTGATTTTTCATTTCCTATTTTTGTTTGGATAAGAAAATTATTTTGTATTCCATGAACATATTTAAATAGCAGAGATTGATATAAAAGAGGCAAAAAACCATGTGAGGGAGCATTGAAAAATCAGATTTTAATTTGCCATGACTAGTTGACATAGTGTCAAAAAACAAAGTCTTACCTCTGGGGAAAAAATTGATTTTTGTATTGAATTCATATTATTTTGATGTTGTCAAAGCAGTTTCCAAAATAATGAATTCCCAAGTGTAGTAAAAACTTCATTAATTAGAACCTCATTGCTTCACAACATGTAGAAACAAAAATTAGAAGTTTTAAAAAAGATTTCTGGGAAATTAGCCACTTCTAGTGAAAAGAAAGCCTTTTAAAAATGCTGTTTACTTACTAACAGTGTAATTGCAATAGAAGTTAACTACTTGGTAGTTTGAATGAATGCAGGAACATCTATTAAGCCCTGATTATGTGCCAAGCACTGCCTCTTAATATTTTGATAGGCTAAACAAGGCTTTCAAAGTTAGCAAAATTGCATTTCTTTCTGAACATTCTACCATTCATATGAATGGCACATATGCAGTGTAATTAATGGGGTTTTACTATGTGCATTTCATTCTTTGGGTTGGATTTATTTTCTAATAAACACCAGAAGGAAATCTGATTTTTTTAAAAATTGCATTGCAAAAGTGTGTCATTTGTTGAACATTTAAGTAAACAGTACTTAATGGTTTCATTTAAGGTAAAATGACTTTTGTACTATTGCAGTGTATTTGGAAAATCACTTTTGTAACAAAAATGTAAATGATCAGTATATACTCAGAGTATATAAAATTGACAACAATGGTATATATACATTTGTTCTCATTTTTCATCTTCAGGCATAATACAGTGGTATGTATACATTGGTATGTATACATTTGTTCTCATTTTTCATCTTCAGGCATAATATTATACACAATGGTATTATAAAAGCAGAAAGTAAAATTTTAAATTGTCCTGGTCTAGTCAGTATTGATAATCAATATTGTCAGTAGATGATGTATTTTGATTATCACATAAATCCCAAGGCTTAATTCTAGCATCTACATTCTTAAACTTTGAAAGGGAAGTATTACTTGGATAAAATCTTTGTAGATTGTAAAAGGCTTTGAATGCCTGTGTTTAGAATTTGAGAAGATAAATCGGAACATGTTTGAATGATAGTGTTTGTTCTATTCTTAAATTAATACCAAGTGATTTTTAAATAAATTGTGCTGCGATAAGGTAATTTCTCATTACTTTGTTGTAATATTATGAATTGATTTTTATAGCCACCTATGGGAGCCCTTGAAAAGTAATTCTCATCAAACTTTTAATTAGACAACATGTTTTATGGTCTTTTAAAAGTATAAATCAAATCTTATCATTTCCTTGGTTAAAACCCTCTAGTGTCATTCCTCATAATAAAAATTCAAACTTTGTACCCTGCTCTCCATGGTCCTGTCTGTTCTGGTCTCCCTCTCTCTACAATTTCAATCACTACTCAACTTCATTAACACCATTATAGACCTAATGGATTTCTTGCCATTTCTCAATCTGCCAGCCTTCTGTCTACCTGAGGGCTTTTACTCTTGCTGTTTCCTCTGAAACGTTCTTTACCTAGGTCTTTTTATTGCTTGTATTCGATTTTCATTCAAAACCCTGCTTAATGTCACATCCTCAGAGTTGGATTTTCTCTAAATATCCATCTATCATTCTTATGACCTTACTCTGTATCTAATACTTATCACTAGCTGACATTGTTTTCTATAGTTGTTTGTTGCTTCCACTACAGTATAAACTTTGAGGTCAGAAAGCCTCTTTTTTTTTAAAACCACTGAATTGCTAGTGCCAAAAATGGTGGACGGCACTACCCAGAGTAGATAAGGATGCATAGATTGTTTTATTTTGGGCCATTCTTCAGTGAACTTGATTTAGAATATTTCTATTAGATTATGCATTTAGCTAGAAACTCAAATCATTTACTTAGCTAGAACACAAGTTTAGGTTTAGGTACAAGAGGATGAACTAGTAGAGTTCAGAATTAGGAATATCAGGAGACGGGGGGTCAGAAGAAAAAGGACAAGAGTGTTTCCCTGAAGGAGGGACTGATAGTGTTATGTGGCAGTGAGGTTGAGATGAGTATTGAAAGATGTCAGTTAAATTTAGTTGTTGTGTGTGGCATGCAGCAGCCAGATGGTTGAAGAATCAGTGGGAGGCAAGGAGTTTAAAGATTGCTAGTGTAGCTAATTGTAAAGTTAGCTGTAAAAGGGAAGAGAGCAGATAAATAGCTGGTGGGGGAAAGGAGGTTACCGCTTAACTTTTTTCAAGATGGGAGAAGTTAAAGTATTTAAATACTAATGGAAAGTATTCAGCAAAGGTTTAAGAAATAGAGAATGGGATAATGTGTAATATAAGATTCTTGAATAGGCTGCAGGGAGACGGACTCAGAGCATATCCTGAGGGAAAATAGAAAAGGTGTTCAGATGCAGGTAGGTTTGTAAATTTGGTGTTGGGAATCTGAAAGAGTTCTGTCTTACAGCTATTGTTTACTTGTGAGGTAGCAGGAAGCAGGGCCATCTGATGTAAGCAAAAGGGAGCAGTGGTTTTGTTTTTTGGATTTTGTTTTTTCCATTTCTATGGCTGGAGGGATGGTGAAGCCATTAGTATGAAAAGGATTCTAGAAGAGAAAGACATTTTGTGTGTGTAGGGAAAAATAATGACTTGTAACATCGGTGCCTCATCTGGATAGTCTACTCTGACTTTTTGTGCCACTTGTCCCTGCCAACTCTGCTTCAATCAGACTAACCTTTTGATACTCAAACATAACCGAAGCTTGTTCCTGCGTTAGTCTCTGTACTAGCTGTAGATTCTTCTTAACTCTTCCCCTGGGCTAGCTGGCTGCTTGACAGTTGGTTCTCAGCTTAAATGTGTCACTTCCTCAGATAACCTGATTACCCACTTTCAAATAACTACCCAAATTACTCTCACGACACTTTAATATTTTGCAGAGCATGTCTTACACACTCATTCACACACCCACTTATTTCCCTCAACTCCTGGAATGTAAGTTCCGTATCAACAGGAGTCTTGTGTGTCTAAATTCATTGCTGTACAGCTCCTAGAAAAGTTCCAGGAGACGTTTCTATGTGGGCCCTTAAATTAAAAAAGGAATGAACAAAACTTTTCACAGCTTCTCTTAGGGAAGGTTTGCACAATGTCAGGAAATATACCAGTGCACTTGTATTAACAAGTGGGGCCAGATATTATATGAGATGTCTGTCCTTTGAGAATCAGCTGAAACTGCCTTGAACTCTGTCTCACGGGTGTTTGGACAAATCTTCCCTACTCTCTTTCTAAGGAATTAGAAGGGATGTTGTCGGCCTTGAGCTGATCATTAAAGCCTGTAGAGAAGTTGCTACAAGAAACAAAGTATATAGAGAAAAACAACAGAGGAAAGATTTGGGGAAGTAGGCCATGTCTGAGTTCAAAAGAAGAAACAAGGCAAGATTTTTCAATGCTTTAGGGGAAAACATAAAAAGCAGTGTTTCACGTCAGTGGAAGAAATTTTGGAGGATAGTTTGGGGAAAGTCAAAAATCGTCTGTAGAGTGAGACTGATAGCTATTGTCTTTGATTAGGAGAAAATACGATTTAAGAGTATTAATCAAGTCTACATTTTATCTTAATACTGAACTAGGAATCAAAACAACTGGGTTTGACTTATCACAAAGTGACTGCAGGCTTCTGGGCAAGCCATTTTCTCTGAGCATCAGTTTTTTCACCTGTAATGTAGGAATAAAAACAATCTCTGCTAATCACAGTGTTATGAAGGTTGCTGAAGATGGTTCTGATAGATGTGCACTGTAAATTACTAAAGTTGAAGGAAACGGATAGTTACATGGCAGGTATACCATAAATTCCGAGGTGGGAGGAGGGGGGACACAGGAATTTGAAAGGGATTGCAGACAAGAAAGGATGGGATTGGAGGCTGAAGTGAAAATCCGAGATAAAAGCCCTGCTCTGTCCTTCAGGCGCCCACTCTAATTATTGGTCTATTGAATTGCTGAATCACTTTTCTACTGGCCACTCCGTTCGGTTTATCACTGCATTCAGTTCTCCCTTATCTTGAAACAACTTTCTTGAATTCGACCATAATCTTAATTTGCTATTTCTCTCTCACATCCCACCCACAAAAAAACCTTCTTCTGGATCATTTGGGGTTATTTTCCCCCCAAACGTTGAACTGCGCACTGCGGATGGCGGCGAGGTTGGCAATATTTGTTTCTGACATCCTCATTTGGATACACATAACATCTTTCCTACCTAAAGGCTCATGGGTTGGGAGGATTGAATCACATCAGGCAGTGTGTGAAGATGCTTTGCCAACTGTTAAGAGCACTACTGAAGTACTCCGTAGTCCGCAACCATCATCCAATACGTGAGGAAACGAGGCTCTCCACGGTAGGCAGACTCGCCAAGTATCACAGAGCCAGTTAAACGCCGACTTGCGCACAGAACCCAGCTTCAGAGGTCCAGGTAAACGCTCACCACGTTCAGGTTGGTTTTCTGCGCCAAGTCTCGCGCCGCCGGGGGCGGGGTCGGGGCGGGCAGCACGAAGTATCGCGAGGTGACGGTGTTTTCCCGCGAAGGCGAAGCGCGCGTTTTTCTTTGGCCGGAGATTTGTCCAGAAGACTGGAAGGTGCGGCGGCTGTGAGGACATAGCGCGCCGTGTTGCAGGCTCTGAGAGGAGGGGACCCTGTTCCGGAGTGTGTGTCCAACCATGCCAGCCCAGCAGCCGGAGAGCAGCGACGGTGAGTGAGGAACACCGTCCTCGGGGCGCGTGAGGCGGTGTTCGGGGCAGAGTAGGGGCGCAGCATGGAAGCTGCAGCCGAGCCTTGAGGGGGAGAGCTGACCCCGGGGAGAGACTAAGGAAAAGAAGGGTAGGAAGCTGTGGAGGGTACCCGGAATTGCACGCATTTGCACGACATTTAGGAGATTTTACATGGGGGAGAGCTGCATTTGCCTGAGCATCCCAATTTGTAAACGCAGGTCCAGGCAACTTGTTGACATTGTAACGATCTAGGATGCCTTCTGAGGGGAAGCTGGCGTCCCCATGGGTCAGCTTGTGCCTCGGAAGCGTTTGGGAAGAGGAAACGTTGTTTTTAGGTGGGAGTTGAGTAATTGGTAATTTTTTGAAACTGCAATGTGGAAGCCTTCTCCCCTCTTAGGGTCCCTAGAACCTGATAGGGTTGAACAGCCGGAGACTGCCGTGATTACCCCAGCCATGCTAGAAGAGGAAGAACAGCTTGAGGCTGCAGGACTTGAGAGAGAGCGGAAGATGCTAGAAAAGGTAATTTAGAAATCAAGTTCATCGTCGTTAAAGGCTGTAGTAACCTGATGCTCCCTCAGAGGTGTGGCTTGTGTTCTTCGGTTTACTAGTCCGGTTTTTTCCATAAACTTTAAAACGGGCTTTGTTATTTATCTGCTTGTGTGTTTACAGATGCTATCTTTAAGAAACCTTTGCACGTGCTTCGAATGATGCTTCTGTGGGGAAGTTTTGCCCTGTAAAGTGGCCTCATAACTATTTTAAGTGAACATTTCAAATTGCTTGTTTAGTCATTGTAATTCTTCCAGAATTGATAGTGCGTTCTTGTAGTGCTGTTTTTCGCTAAGTGATCGACTTGCTTTTTGTTTTCTTTTAGTTTTTTGGGCTCTATTGCTAAGTAAGATTCTTCAGGTAAAAATAATAAGTTATATGTGTGGTTTTCTTGTTCAGAGTATCTACTTTGTAAATTACTAAAAGCAGTTTTTAACCTCTTAAAAATTCAATTCTTAAAGTACAGTACACTCCAATAATAAAGCCCCACCCTGCTGCTTAATTATTGCATGTGCAAGGAAAAGAATGATAGCTGGCACCATCTCTTACCCACTGCCTACCAAGTGATTTTCTTGTAATAATTCATTTACCCTCCTAATACTACGATGATATAGGTACTTTTGACGTCTCCATTTACATAAGATGAAACTGAAGTAGTGGGGGGTCACGCACTAATGAACTCAAATTTGAACTCCGCAGGTCTCCAGTTTTTGTCCTTAACGTGATACCCCTCTAAGGAAATACACTTTAGTAGTAACTCCATGTAATTGCAAAACTACTGAAATTGGGAAACATGCACTCCAAAGATAAGTAATGAATCAGTTGGCTCCCTGGTATTGTATATCAGCAGTGATTTTTTTTTTGGTTAGCATTGTTAATACTTCATGAGCATTTGTTGCGAGGTACTGTTCTGAATGCTGTACATGCACTGACTCATCAAATCCTCAGCTATTCTATAAAGTAGATACTGTAACTAAACTCATTGTTACTATTATTAGCCTCACTAGTTTAATTACTAATATAAACTGTTAAAGTATTCTATGAAGTAGGTTCTATTTTCACCTCTTTTTATGGATGAGGAAACTGAGGCACCTAGAGCTTGCCTGGTTCCCACAGCTTGGTAGTAAAATGGCAGAGCCAAAACTAATTAAGCCACGTGGTTCCAGAATTCACTTTTTAACCATCATGCTATATTTTCACTCCAGTAATACTGATTTTGTTATTAACTGATCATCCATAGTTGACCATAATCAGTTAAGATAAATATGTTAACAAATTTTAATAAAATTGAGAGGTCGACCTTGAACCACCTTTCCTCATTCTCTGAATTCCCATAGTACTTTTTTTATTACACGTTTATTAGCATTACTTGACTCTCACTGTTTCTTGAGGGAGGGCAGGCACATCACTTTTGTTTTTGTAGGCACCTAGCAATCTATGTTTACTGAATTCCTAAGTATGGTGTGTGTGTGTGTGTGTGTGTATATATATATATATATACATTATGTAATAATATATATACATTATGTAATAATATATATATTATTACATAATGTATATAAGATTACATAAATAAAACAAACATACTTATTAGCCATATAACAAGGTGAATTGTAAAAGAGGAGTCCTGGGGCAAGTGTCCAGAATAGTATCAACTTCGGAGGTGGTAAGAATGATAAAGTCTTAATTTTGGGTAGTATATCTTCAGTTTTATAACCCATGAAGGTTGTTGGCTAAGGAAATACCATTTGAAGAAAGTTATGAGGTACAATAAGAATACATTTCCAGATTGCATTAATTCCAAGGAAGAAATATTTTCACAGTGGAAAAATATCTGTCAAAATTTGTAGTACTGTAAGTATTAGCTGATGAAACTAGGAGTCAAAATGACTTCTACTTTCAGTGAAATTTTTAAGCTTTTGAACAAACATTTTCCAATTAGTCCTAAATTTTTTTGGCATTGTTATTGTTGAGGGATAGGTATAGTACAGCTAGCTTTTCTTTAGCAGTTATGCAATTAAAATAGCAATTTTTAATCTGCTTTTAGTCCATCTATGATTAAAGCATATAGCTCTAGTTAATCTTTCTACTAATGCAAAGGTGTAATTTGCTAAAAACTGTATTTAGGTCCGTTGTTCTTACATGTCTTTATGTACACTATTGAAAGAATTGATTTATTTTTGCACCTGACATTCATAAATTATTCCCTTAGGTGATTATGGAGAAAATTCTAAGAATGAGTCATTCCCTACGTATCTTTGGAGGACAAAAAGCCTCAGTATACAGAATTAAAGATTCCTTTCCTTTTGGGAGAATAAAGTATTTATGGGCGTATACTTAGAAATGCTTAAGAGAGGAAGAGCCAGCTTAAGTCTTAATGAGGGGCATTTACTTTTCTTTAGGAAATTTTAAGATTTGTGAAGAGCTTGGGCAATGGATTTGACATTCATGTGCTACAGTATATTTTCTTTGGCTTTTCACCAGCATTTCCTTTAGAAAGAAGTCACTGTTAGTCTAGAATACTTACTAAAGAGTAGCATTTAATGTATCTGTAGTAGGGGAGGGGAAAGGTAAGAGTTGGGAATTTTCTCGAAGGAGGTAAAAGGAAAATAGTTCATATTGTGTAGACTGAAATATAATGTCCTTCCCACCCCATCCTGATCATCAGGTATGCTCCTCGCTAGGCATTCAGTGCTTTCCACAGATGGAGCTACAATTTACCTTAATATAAAATAATAAAATTAAGTCAAGAAAGTAATGATAGATAAGATTTACTTCAAAATTAGTTTGAAATACAGAAAACTGGGTTTAAAGGTTAACCTTGGCATAGTATTCTAATCATTAATTACAAATTGTTATTCACAATGGCATCTTAAAGCTTTAATTTAAAAAATGTATGCTAATTTATTTTGAACAGGATTTAAGGTAGCAGTTACATGTAAATTAAGCCCGGAATATTTTTACTAAAATTTTAAACAAATTTTAAAAGTTAAAAATTATAAAGTCTTAAGTAATTTCATCTCCCCATTTAAAATTTCTAATATTTAATTTCAAATACTTTAAGAAAGGACCTTCGACTCAGTAGATGCCAGTAACCATATGTCTAGTATCTGAATTTCAGTATTTTGGTATCCAAGCAACATATTACCAGATTGCCTGTTGAACCCAAGAATCATACTGTTTTCATGGAAAAAATATGATTTTTCTTTTGGAAAATAAAGTATTTTTAGTAAATAAATTTAATATTATAAAAAACCTGTTTTCATTAATTACGCAAAATATATTAAATCCAAAGAACATTCATTTAGTTAGTTTTGTTATCCCTATGCAAAAAAAAAATCAATGTATGTCAGAAAACTTTAATAATTATGGAAATTTTCTCTATGGATAGGCTCGCATGTCTTGGGATAGAGAGTCCGGGGAAATTCGGTACCGTAGACTTCAACATTTGCTTGAAAAAAGCAATATCTACTCCAAATTTTTATTGACTAAAATGGAACAGCAACAATTAGAGGTATGTATATGTGATTGATTATAACTAATAGCTTAATTTTTTTAAAACCAGCTTTATTGAGATAAAAATTACATAACAATAAAATGCACACATTTTGAGTTTATAGTTGGATGAGTTTTGACCAATATATAGACTTGTGTAATCATCAGCACAATCAAGATAAAGAACATTTCCATCATCCCCCAAAGTTCTCTTCTTTGGTGATCCCCATTCCTGGCTGTGGGCAACCACTGAATCGTTTTCTGTCATTAGATTAGTATTCCTTTTTCTAGAATATCATAAATGAAGTCATATGGTAAGCCCTCTGTGTCTTACTTCTTTATCTCACCATATTTTTGAGATTCACATATGTTGTGTTTATTCAGTAGGTCTTTTTATTCCTGAGAAGCGTGCCATTGTATGAATATACCACCATTTATTTTATATTCACCTGTTTGACTTTTATCCTGACTAGTAATATTTCCTGGATACTGAAAATTGTGAATTTTATGTTGCTCAGTCTTGTTTTAAATTGCTCGAGATATAATTGATATACCCCAACTACACATATTTAAAATGTACAATTTTCTAAGTTTTGACATGTATATACCTATGAAGCCACCACAATCAAGATAATAAACATAATTATCAACTCTAAAAAATTATTTCTGTCCCCCCCCTTTGAGGTATAATTGACATATCAGTTTCAGGAATAAAGCATGATTTAGTATTTTATATATTGCAATATTATAATATCACCACAGTAAGTTAACATCTGTCATCATACATACTTAACAATTTTTTTCTTACGAGGACTTCTGAAATTTACTCTTACGCTGTACGGTATCATTAACTAGTCATCATGCTTTACAGTACATCTCCATGCTTTACAGACTTACTTTATAATTGAAAATTTGTACCTTTTGACTTTCTTTACCCAGTCCACCCTCCCCTCAACCACCAGGCTGTTCTTTGTATCTGTGGACTCATGGTTGTTTTGTTTCTTTGTTTTTTAAAGAGTCCACAGTAAGTGAGATCATATGGTGTTTCTTTTTCTCTGACTTACTTCACTTAGCATAATGCCATCAAGGTCCATCTATGATGTCACAAATGGCAAGATTTAATTTCTTTGTTCTTTTTTTTTTTTAATTTTTATTTTGTGAATATTGGGGAACATTCTGTTTTTCCCAGACCTATCAGCTCTATATCAAGTCGTTTTCAGTCTAGTTGTGGAGGGTGCAGCTCACTGGCCCATGTGGGAATCGAACTGGCAGCCTTGACATTATGAGCACTGCATTCCAACCACTGAGCCAACCGGCCACCCTCTTTTTTTTTATGGTAGCAACTTTTTTGTGATTTCCTGCCCCTTTTTAATTCTCTCCCTTCCCTCATTTCCTGTCTTCATCACCAGATAGCCACTGATCTACTTTGATATTATTAATTTTCATTTTCCATTGGTGATATGTTCTTTAAGCTTTTATATGTCTGGAAATGCCTTCATTTGATTTCATTTTTGAAAGAGATTTTTCCTGGGTAAAGAATTTATTTTTTTTTAGGACTTCTTTCCCCCACACAGTTCTTCAATGATATTTTACTGCTTTCTAGCTTACATTGTTTCTGATAAAGAGGCCTACAAGATTGTAAGCAGTCTGGCTGCCTCCCATTACCTTTCAGACCTCGTTCTAGGTGTTTCCTGCCTTTGGGCCTTTGTACTGGCTGTTTTCTGCTTGGGACCCTCTTCTAGATATCTGCATGGCTTACTTCATCATCATTTTCAGGTCTTGGCTTGAATACTTTCTCAGTGGGGCCTGCCCTGAGAACCTTAAGTAAAGTTGCTACCTGACACCTCCTCTACTCTCACACTCCTGATCCCCTTTACCTTGTTTGATTTTTATTGTACTTATCTAAGACACTGTATAATTTACTTATTGTCCAGTAGAATGTATGGAGATACAAAATGTGCAGATTTTGAGACTACAATAAATCCCTCTGTTCCCATTATTCAAATTGAATAATTATCAAGCAAGATTTTGCTATATTTACTAAATTCTTTTTCCTTGGTGAAGCCCTTTTTAAACCTTTGTATGGTAAAGACACACAGATACATAAAAACAAACCATGTCAAGCTTAATGAGTTATAAGGCAAATACTCTTTTTAACCACCTCTTGGGAATGGTTTGAATCCTTGTGTCTTTTAAAGCTTTATTGGGGTGCATATGGAACAGCTTTTAGCATGGAATAATTTGCCCCCACGCCCCACCCCCTTCTGAGCACTCTTGATGCCCTCTGCGTTGGAGGCCTTTCTGCTTTGGCTGACATATGAACTATTCCTGATAAATTGGGAGCATAGGGATTGTTCCACCTGCTTCTTTCTGGTGGCTTTTGCTGGCCTTGGTTTCCTTAAACTCATGTACTGATAAACGCTCAATGAAGACTTGACCGCTGATCTTAAGAGCTATCTTTGTGTGCAGCTCTCTCTCCTCGTACTTGACCCTGGGTGTGCTAGGTGCTCTAAGGTTTGCACTCTGTCTCCTCAGAGCTCAGGTCAACTGTTGAGCTCTCTTTCGGTTCTCCCTCCATTGTTTGCTCTTGGAAATGGCCTTCAGGCAGAAAGCTGGGCAATCAAAATTCACCTCATTTGTTTCCCTTCTGTCAGTGTTCACTGTTCTTTGCTGTATGTTGTCTGAAAACCATTGTTTAATATATTTTATCTGGATTTTAGTTGCTTAAGGCAGGAGGGTAAATCTGTTCCCCGTTCCATAAAGTCTTAAAGTGCAAGTGCTCCCTTTTTTTAAAACATATATGTTACATAGTGAAGGTAAGTTATCTGAGATGTGTGTTTTATACTTTGTATTTCTATTTGTGACACTAAAAAAAAATTATCTTACAGGAACAGAAGAAGAAGGAGAAATTAGAGAGAAAAAAGGAATCTTTAAAAGTTACTAAGGTAATACATAGTAAGCTAGAATATATTGTATATATTGCCTTAAATTCTGAAGAAATTCTTTTGTATTTTTTTTTTTTTTTTTAGCTTTTATTTATTTAAGTGTGTCTTTCCAGGACCCATCATCTCCAAGTCAAGTAGTTGTATCAATCTAGTTGTGGAGGGCATAGCTCACAGGGGTCCATGCGGGGATTGAACCGGCAACCTTGTTGTTAAGAGCACCACGCTCTAACCAACTGAGTTAACCAGCTGCCCCTTTTGTATTCTTGACTTTATTGCTCATATATTTAATTTTAACCTTAATGATAACCTTTGTTACAAGTTGCTGAGGGATATGTAAAATTTTCTCAGTATTTTAGATAGGGAAGGAGAGCTAAACTGTGACCTCTTCTGCTTCTTATTCTGTGGATTATTTTTCATAAAAACAAAATTTTGCTTTCTTATCTGGGAAAAGTCTGCAAAAGTTTCATACCTCGATGCATTTTATAAGTGGCCAGATCTTTTGGACTCTTTAATGATTACTCTTTCATGCCTTCAACCTCATCTTGTCATTTTGTAGCCATAATAATATAAATGTGTATCTTATGCATAGCTGCAATAGTGAAACCAAAATTGTAACAGATAGTCATCTCCTAGTAACATTTCAGATACTAGGGTATTCATTTAGGGATAGCCTGAATTTTAGGTATGACCTTTGTAAAGAATATATTTTAACATGAGGCTCCTTAATGCAGTATTGATGGGAATTGTATTATATAAAGAACAGTTGTGCTAGTGAAAAGAGAAATAATAAGGGTAACATTTATTGAGTACTTATTGTGTAAGGCATTGGTCTGAGCTTCACGTGTTTTTCCTTAATTCTCAAAACAGCTGTTAGGTGCAGGTACTCTTATTGTCCCCATTTTACATATAAAGAAGCTGATGCAAGGAAATGAAGTACAGTCTCATTTGCAGATTCCGTATTTGCAAATTTGCCTACTAGCTAACATTTATTTGTAACCCCAAAAGCAATACTGGCGTTTTTGTGGTCATTCATTCACACATGCATGTGAAAAACAGCCAAAATTTGAGTCTTCCAACCTGCACATTCCCAGCTGAGGTAAAAGTGGTGATCTGCCTTGTTTAAGCCGTCACACTGTAAACAAGCTGGCATGCTGTCACAAGTATCCTTTTTGTGATCTATTTAATGCCACAATTTTTGCATTTCTGTGATATTTGTTGATACTAGTGTTTAAAATGGCCCTCAGCCATGTTGTGCTAAAGTGCTTTCTAGTGTTTCTAATGCAAGGAGGCTGTGTTGTGCCTAGTAGAGAAAATAGGTGTGTTAGATAAGCTTCCTTCAGTAGTGAGTACTCTTCTACTCATTTAGTCCTTCAGAGTGACTAGTGAGTGGTCTTGGCTGAGTTCAATGTTAATCAGTATATACATTAAAGAAGACAAAACAGCAACACACATAAAATGGGGTTAGATATTGATTGGTTGATGAAAATGTGATCAGAGCCTTTGCCAGGACCCTAAACTTGTATTTGTCCTAGAGGCAGTGATTCAGTGTTCACCGATTCAGTATTCGCAGTGACTAGAGAACATAACTGCTGCAAATGAGAACTGACCATAACGTGCTGAAGATCACATATCTAGTAAATAGTGATGTCAGGATTTGAACCCCGCATTAGTCTCAGACCCAACAGTGCTATACTCAACTGCTTTTGTTAGGAAATATCAAAATGCCAATAGGCAAAGTAGGTAGGTTATCTTTAAGTCCAGTTATTTAAACCTTAGTGTGGTTAGTGGTGATGTGAATGTACAGTCGATAATGTTGCAACAAAAACAGTTATTAAAAACTGATATAATTTGACTCAGTTGCTAATTCCGGGGACTTATTTTGGTGTTGTTTTGTTTTGTTTTTTTAAAGGACACACACAATACTCGTGATAATTTACTGGCTTAACCATTTACTCTCTACTCTTCATCTTCAGCCATTTGATTTAATCCATCCTTCCACTTTTGCCCAGCTAAATTTTTATACCAGAGTTGTTCTTTCCCCACTTTGTTCTAAAGGAACCAAACTTCAAATTCTGCCTACTCCATCTCAGTCCCTTTTGGTATTTTCATTTTTAATCCTCCAACTTTTTTACTTCATTTTTACTTCATCTTTATTTCATTGTCATTTTCATTTCTCAAACGTGTACCTATTCATGATCTTCTTTTCCAACTCTCATTTTCAAACTGTTTTTGAATGTCTCTTCCTCTCCCTTATCTTCCCTCACTAATATTTTTTCAGTCAGTATTTTATTTCTACTTTCAGTTGTATTTAACTTACTAATTTTACTGGAAATCAGTACTTTCCATACCATACACTTCAATATTTTTAGAATAAGCATGCAGTTACAGACGATACATACATAGTAATTTCAAAATAAAAATGCCTTCTATGTTTAATTTTGAAATTTTCTCTTGTAAAATAAAAGATATTGAGGAAAGTAGAGTCTTTGGGAGAAAGTAAAGGGCTATGGTTACAAATCAGTTACAGTAGGGAAGTATGGAAGAGTTACATGTTGTAAGTGTAACAGTGAAAGAGTTGTAGATGTAGTTGAATTGCAAGTAACGTTTACTTAATCAATACATTTTAATTTGTAATACCACAGTAGTCTTTAGAAAAATAATATTCTAAATCCTTGTTTTGTAGGGTAAAAATTCCATTGATGCAAGTGAGGAGAATCCAGGTAAATTTCCTTGTTCTAGTTTTGAAGGATATGTGTTTATATTTTTGCATTAATTGCTATCAAAATAAAATGATTTTTTTTTATATAGTTATGAGAAAGAAAAGAGGAAGAGAAGATGAATCCTACAATATTTCAGAGGTCATGTCAAAAGAGGTAAAAATAAAGGGGGAAGGGCACATAAGATTCAATGCTTAGTAAAAACCTATTGTGCGTTTTTTGAAGTACGTTAAAGCTGTATGGATTGTTATTATTTACTTGACGTTTCAGCCTGTTAAGTGTTTGGAAGAAGATCATATCTTGTTAAAGGAGAATGAGCTTTGCCTAATCAGAAATTATAATTTCTTGAAATCTCAAAACCTTATCTTAAGAAAAAATTTTGTTCTTATTCCTTGTTGAAGACCTTTAGGGAACTAAAATCACATACTCGTTTCTAAAACCAGGTCCTTTTTTACCTTCTCACTTGTTACCTCATAACAGAAATTAATTAAAGAACGTCTTTAATTATGACAAACTTTAAATGTTCCTTAAGCACATTTTAATGCATCACATTCTTACATTAAAAATTCTAACTTTATTACTTACAACATTTTTCTTTTACCTGAAAATCAAACTCTTTAGATTTTTAGAAGGTATAATGTGTAAAGTTTCACATAATTCTTGTCTTTAGGGTTATTCCCCTCATTTCCATTTAAAAATAATGATCAGGACGTGCTCAATTGATCATGGAACACACTCAGCCTGCAGTTGAACAACACTATTAATGAGATTTATTGAAGGTTAGCCAGTCACACAGTTGGTAATTTAATTCATCAAATGTTTGTGGTGTGTCTGCTGTAGGCAAACTTTGTCCTAAGTGGATAAGATCAATTAGTAAAGAAAAGTAACATTTGCCTTAACCTCTATCCAGTGGGAAATATATAGTAGTAAGTACTGAGTATAATTGTTAAATTTGATGGTATTGCGCATATAGGGTTCTTAACTCAGGCATGAGGTTCATAAAGTTTTCATCTAGGAAGTGGCATCTAGGTTGATAGAGACTTAAGTAATAAACGTTAAATCATGTAATAGTGGGGAGGGATTAATCGGGAAATAGTAAGATACAGGGAAGATAGTGGGTAAGTGTTCTCGGAAGAGATACTAACCTTTGACAAATGTCCAGAGGCAAGGGAGATCCTGGCAAGTGCAAAACACTTAAAATGAAATTATCTTTGGCTCCAGTTGTATGTAAATGAAAGCGTGTTGAATGAAGCTGTCGAGGTAAGCAGAGTCAGGACTCATCATCAGGTTTAATTTTTAGCAAGATTACTTCATAGATGGTATTGTGTTCATTTTGATTCATTCACAAATGGTTCTCCAAAAGTTGAGCTTGCCTAGTCATTTTAAAAGGCAGCTCTATTCCCTATGTAACATAGCTTCGGCTTTAGAATATGAATATCTATACTTAATACTTTACAAACACAGCACAAATATGTACATATGGATTTATGTGCCAGCCACCTACTGACATGTTCTGTCATTCTCCTGTGCCTCTTAAATTTGAGATACGTTTCAAGTTTCTTGAATTTATCATACTGGTTCAGCCCCTTTGTCTTCTGTACATATGTTTTCTGCTCCCTATTTTTAATGCTATGCTCTGGTAACAGGTTTTTCAGATAATTCGATATAACAATACTCTCCTAAGTCATGAGGAAACCAACACTCAGGCATAGCTTGTCTTCATACCCTTAGCATCTAGTGGGAATTCACAATCAGAGCACTTATTCTGGGTTTTTAATTTGTCTTTACCTCTTGCTCAGAATTACAAACTCAGGTGACTATCCACAGAGGCCTAAAGTGGGAGTTGAGACTGTAATACTTTTGGAAGTCAATTATTGAGTAATTGGAGTAGCCACAACTTGCTTCTAGAGCAGAGTTTGGAAAACTTTTTCACTTTGCGGAGTTTTTTGGGTTAACTACTCAACCCCAAATTTGACCGTTGTAGTCCAAAAGCAAGCCAAATTAAACAAATTAAACAAATAAACCTAATTTTGTTCTAATTAAACTTTATTCCTAAAAACAGGTTGCCAGCTTGAGCTGGTCCACAGGATATAGTTTGCCATCCTCTGTACTAGAGGACTATTGGCCATATGTGAATTTGAACCTAGTCTATTCAGGTAAACTGATCAAGAAAAAAAAGGAAAATTCAGGAGTAAATACCGCAATTTTTATGTGTTGCTAACTAATTCAGAATTTTATGAGACACTCTATAGGCTTAATTTTGTGTGAGGTCCACCAATTTGAATCCATTATTTTAATTACCTTGAGAGCCTTATCCCCATTTCCTTGCATAAAATCAGAACAGTAAACGTTTGTTAAATGAATGAATGAACCACATACATTATTTTGTTTTCTCAATGTTCTAGGAAATTTTGTCTGTGGCTAAAAAAAATAAAAAGGAGAATGAGGTAAGTTAAGATTTATAATAGATATTAAATTTAGGAGTTAATATTTGCTTCCCTGATCATTACCCCCCTTTCTTTTAATCACCAGTGTACTTTTTCCTCACCAGTATACTATTTGTTAGCCTTTTAAGAAAAGTGCCCATTCACTTTTCCAGTTGAATATCCAGTTGTGGCATCATTTAAAAGACTTACCATAAGACTTTTCTTTTGAATTGACTTAATCCTCGTTTTCACATTCTTAAAATGGAGTTGTGGAGGTCACCAACCGGTATAACCTGTCATTGGTCCTAAGTTGTTGCTGAGTGTCACAAACAGATAAATTTATATTAAGTGTGATGTAGTGAGTTTTTAAACTTTCTTTGTCCCTTTCCATTTGGAAGTAAATGTTTATGTTTTTTGAAAGGAAATTTTTTAATTTTTTTACAGGCGTTACCCATTATAGTTGCTGTGGGTGAAGGAAATTGTTAAGAAAGTAATTTAATAAGTTCTGGGATAGCACTTTCTAGCTTTTTGGAAGGGAGGTACAATTGTAAAGTGATTTCAAAATGTAGTCTCTAAGGGATATTTGCAGAATTTTTTTCCCACCAATGCAAAGCCATTGGGGGAATGGAGGTACTGTCTCTAGGGTTTTATTCAACATAAGATTTTATTTCTCCATACCTAATGATTATAGGGCTGGGTAAATTTTAATTAGTAGTTACATTTTCTGGTAAGTAGAGGGTACCAGCATTATGTATCAAACTTCTAATTAAGAACTTTTTTTTCTTTATAGGATGAAAGCACCTCTTCTAATCTCTGTGTAGAAAATCTTGAGAAAAACAAAGACTCGAATAGTATGATTAAAGATAGGTTGTCGCAAACAGTTAGGCAGAATACTAAATTCTTCTTTGACCCAGTTCGGAAATACAATGGACAGCCAGTACCCTTTCAACAACCAAAACATTTTACAGGAGGAGTGATGCGATGGTACCAAATAGAAGGCATGGAATGGCTTAGGGTAATGAATTCTCAATTTTAATGCAAGATAAGGGTTCATTTTTATATAACAACTTGTTAATGTAATATAACCCAACTTGGGTTGTTCCATGTTTCACTGTTATATGTAAAACACTTTCATGTATAAATACTTATTTTCTGATTTATTTACCCAGAATAAATGTTTTAAAATGAAAATTATCTTATTCAAGGCTACCAGCATGTTTATGGCTTTGATAACTGTGCTGTTATAACAAGTGTTATGATTTATGGTGTGAACATGTCAGTCTCATAATTATCTTTGGGTAAAAAAAGATGTAAACAGTTGCTAATTCAATAGGCATTTATATCAATTTCAATACAGTGTATATTATTTTGTCCAGATGCTTTGGGAAAATGGAATTAATGGCATTTTAGCAGATGAAATGGGATTGGGAAAGACAGTTCAGTGCATTGCTACAATTGCACTGATGATTCAGAGAGGAGTACCTGGACCTTTTCTTGTCTGTGGGCCTTTGTCTACACTTCCTAACTGGATGACTGAATTCCAAAGATTTACACCAGAAGTAAGACATGTTTCCTTTTCTTAAGTATATATCATTTCAAATGTTTATTCTATTTTGTTATTTGAATTAAATTGTAGATCTTCTGTGTAAACACTACATCTTATGTGACTTGCATTTCACTCTTAACAATACCTACTTTAAGTTTATAAAGAAGAATACGTATTAATAATTTGGGACTTTTTGCCAAAACTATCCGTGGATGATTTTCAGTGTGTTGGATAATTTGATTCACCTGAGACAGACCTAGGTAGAATTTATTCTTTAATTCTGTTTATTATTATGGTGTTTTCCTTCCACAGTCTGCTGTCTTGGCCATATCCTTACCTTATGAGAAACATATGTTTTAGAAGTTGCTTTGCCATCTACCTCACCTTATACTTCATTTGTTCTAATGCCTTTTTTATTCTCCCACAGTAGTCCAATAATAATAATATTAAAATTGATTAACTCATTTTGTTATAGAAAAATAGAACTAAGATTTAGTTAAATCATCTTTTTCTCCAAAATGATTAATTTTATATTTTTCAAATTTTTGATATAGTTTGTCTTAAAGTTCGTTATAAACCAATATAAAATTTTTCAGATTCCTACTATGCTATATCATGGGACCCAGGAGGAACGTCGAAAATTGGTAAAGAATATTCACAAACGGAAAGGGACACTGCAGATTCATCCTGTGGTAGTCACTTCATTTGAAATAGCCATGAGAGACCGAAATGCATTACAGGTATGAATGGTCTGTTTTCATTGGATTCTTTATAATCCCATAAATCACATTTTTCTTTATAACATTTGTCACCATTCAGTAGCATTTCTTTATTTTTTTCCATGATGACAGTAATAGGTTGTATAGTGCATATTCACTTGTAAACTGGAGGTTTATTTTAACAAAGATTAAGATGAAGGTTGTAGTCTCTAAAAAGAAAATTAAACCCTATGATACTTTAACCTATAGCCATAATATCATTATAAATGTGTTAGAATCAGCCAGATGTAGACCTAATCTGAATATATTACAGATAATGTCTCTGACATGTGGTTTAAGTATATAGAACTTATTTATCCATTTAATTTTAATCAAGTAAGAATAGAATATATAAAGACAAGTTTGTTTATTTTTAGACTGTTACTTATGGATCTGTGTTTCCCTTACCAGTATATCAAATTTTACCTGTGTGCTGGTGGAACTTTGGAATATAATTTGCAGTTATGTTATTTTTTCACAGTCAGAGTAATATATACTGTTTATAGAAAGAAAACATACAGAAAGAGTTTACCTGAGAATTACTACTGCTTTATTAAATAACCATTGTTAATATATAGGTATAATTTTATACATAGGGTTATATTACACATTTTTTCTTGGAACTCCTATTTTAAAGTAAATAGTATAACATGAAGACCTTTCTAATTATTTTGCTCTCCCTTACCAGCCCATATTGAAGCATAGGCTTCCTTGTCAATTCCATTTGCCAGTGGCTAGAATTTTTGTAATTTTCCCTTTAACTGAGCTTATGTTATTCCAGGATCCTATTTTTAGGAGTTGATGGCACTGGGGTTGCCTGTTCCTGAGTAGTAGCAGAAGTATCTGATTTCGCTAATTTATTTTTCAAATACTTTATCATTTCCATTGTATTGGGTTTTTCTTTTGCCAATTTATAAAGGATGTTTTGTATGTTTGACTTTTTAAGGCAGATGTCTTACAGTGAGAGATTATTCAGGTTACCTGGTTTGCCATATACCAGAAAAAGAAGTCCCAAGTTAGTTTTACTAAAGAAGTCACAATATTATAAAAATTTTTATTGTTTTATTCTGGTATGAATGTATAAAGTAAAATATAAACGATGCACCATTTCATACTCTTTCCTCAATTTGCTAATCCTGTTATCCAAGCATATCTACACTTGCCAGTTTTATTTTTATATTTCCCAGAAATATTGCATATTTCTGTATTTTTGCAAACTAAAATAGATTAAGTTTGCCTGGTCAAGATAAAAGTGAAGAATGATGTTAAAAATGAAAAACTAAAACAATTGTCATGACAACCTAAAGAAAGTAAATGGATGCTTTCTGCGAAGATAGAAATTACTAAAATTGTCTCTAGAAGAAAGTGAAAACCTAAACAAACCAATAACTATGCAAGAAAGTGAGACCACTAGTAAGTTAAAAAGTGTCAATCTCAGATACAGGCATCAAGAATGAAAATTCTGATGCTATTTAATTTTTCAGAGCATATGGAACTAATAAAAGCTTTCAGTTCCTTTTTAGTTATCTAGTATATCACTAATCAACACTTGATGCATTAGAAAGAAAAAACTACAGACTGACTAAAGAATGTGAATGGAGAATCTTAAATACATAATAGCAGGTGGACTTTATTAGTTCATGGCCAAGTGAGGTCTATTTCAGGAACACATCAGTTTTAGGAAATGCATCTATCCTTTTAGTAGATAAAGGAAAACATCATATCAATAGATACAGAAATGCCATTCGATAAAATTGAACATTCATCCCTAATAGAGATTTTATTTTCAGAATGTTTTTAGGAAAAATCATGTTGTATCATTTTTTAAATTTTCCCTAAATTTCTTTCCTAGCATTGCTTTTGGAAATATTTAATAGTAGATGAAGGACACAGAATTAAGAACATGAAGTGCCGTCTAATCAGGGAGTTAAAACGATTCAATGCAGATAACAAACTTCTTTTGACTGGGACTCCCTTGCAAAACAATTTATCAGAACTTTGGTCATTGCTAAACTTTTTGTTGCCAGATGTATTTGATGACTTGAAAAGGTAGGTGATCCAGTTATTTAAGTCTTTATGTTTTCCTAACCTCAAAATCTGCGTTCTTAGTGAAAATGAATTCCTTTCTTCTAGATAGCTGAAATAAAATGATAGCTTTGGCAAGTTCTTTGTGGTACATATTATATATTTTACTCTAAAATAATGGACATACATCACTGTAAGTTTAAGGTGTACAGCATGATAGTTTGATTTACATATATTGTGAAATGATTACCACGATAGGTTTAGTTAACATCTGTCATCTCAGAGATGTAGTAAAAGGAAAAAAATTCTTGTGATGAGAATTCTTAGGATCTACTCTGTTAACAGCTTTCCTACATATCATACATCAGTGTTAACTGTAGTCAACATTTTGTAAATTATATTCCTAGTACTTATAAAATGGAAGTTTGTACCTTTTAATCACCTTTCACCGATTCCCCTTACCTCTACTATATGTTCCACTCGACCTAAATTATGTGAGAGCAAATAAATATTAAAAGTTTTTGTTTGCATTGATTAAAGGAAAACTGTTGAATTGAAAACATTTTGTCAAAATACTAAATTAATTTTTTATTTGTTTTCCCCTTCTTCTGCCTCCCTCCATTCCAGTTCAAGCCGATGTTTCTCAGTCTAGTTGTGTAAGACACAGCTCCCTGGCCCATGCTGTAATTATGAGCCTTGCACTCCCCTGGCTGAAGCAGTTGGTCGCTGGTCGTCGGTTGGCCGCTCACAGCAGCTCTCGGCAGCTCTAGCTGGCTGCCAGCCGCTCACGCTCGCCACCGGCCCCTACTGGCAGCACACTGTAGCCCACGGCAGCACACAGCAGCCCAGCTCCAGGGAGAGCTGTTATTCCCAATCTTAGCTGTAGAGGGCGCAGCTCACTGGCCCATGTGGGAATCAAACCTGCGACCTTGACGTTAGGAGCAATGAAAATTAGGAGGTGCTCCAACCACCTGAGCCACCGGACCGGCCCCTAAAATATTTCTATAGGGCTTTTTATTGTATTAACTTTGTGTGAAGCCTTCATGGATTCTTCTCATTTTATCATAAAACAATTTGGGGGATAAAGGGTATTATATCACCTATCTCACATATAAGAAAACCTAGGTATAAAGTTAATTAAAAATAAAACTAGTTAATGCCAGAGCCAAAGTAAAACCAAACTGTCCCAGTTTCAACATAGTGCTTTTTATTCTTGAAACTGTTTAAAACTTACCTTACATTATGGAAACCAAAAAAAAAATTTTTTTGTTTTCAGAAAACCATTAGTATTCTCAGAATAGAAGAAAATCTTAATAGAAGTTAAAAATAAGATGGAAATATCAAAATCAGGAGAGCAAAATAATTGGTTTATATTTACTTTGGCCTCAGTTAAGAAAGCTAATATGGAAAAATAATTTTTAATGTTTTATTTTGAGAATATAAATCCAGGCTCTGCTATTGTCACTAGGAAACATTTAATTAAGGAAAACATTTCCAGGTCATACATTACTACTGAGTTAGAACAGAGAGGTAGAAGCTGGGAATCTGAATGTATAAAATGTGCTTCAGTTGATCCAGAGTTTGAAAATAGCTGTTCTAACTACTGCATAAATGTTATTAGCATTTTTCCCAATTGGATCTACTGACAGTATAGTGTGTAATATAAAATATAAAGCATGCTTATATTTATTTGCTCATTTTAATAATTTTTTTTTTTTTTACATTATGAACTAAAAATATCTAGTAGATATCATTATCAAGGTATATATATGTTGACTTTAAAACACTGGTTATAGGATGTCACAGTTATCCCCAGAGATCATACCGCCTTAGTTTTCAGAGATCTTTTTCATTTTTATTCACTTTATTAAAATATTTAGTAAAATGTGTACCTTAGGAAATGAGGGCAATCTCACTGACATCTGTCACACCACATTGATCCCGGCTGGTTAAGCTGATGCCCCGTCACTCCCAGCTCCATGTGCATCCCTCCGGGAGGTGCACACTAAGTTGTAGAGGAAGAGGATGCCCTCCCCTGAAAGAGGAGGATTGTTTTTCAGTTAAGGGTATATATGGGTAGCTGTGCTCCCCTGCTAGAATCTCCAAACAAGCTCTAGAGGTCCATTTGTAAGAACATAGGGTAAGTCAAGCTTCCAAGACTCCAGACACCTCCAAATGAGGTGCTGTGTGTGACAGTCTGCTTAAAAGAAAAAAATATGTACCTTCATGTTGACTTGATTTTCATACTGTTGTAAGATTATGTTAATGTATTAATCAGAAAGAAAAAGTCCCCTTTAAGAAAATACCTGCTGCTTAATGTTCAGGTTAATATAAAATTTAAAACGTAAAACATCATGTTAATATAGTTTATGTGATAGGTAAACATGTAATTCCTCTTAACAGCTTTGAATCTTGGTTTGATATCACCAATCTTTCTGAAACTGCTGAAGATATTATTGCTAAAGAAAGAGAACAGAATGTATTGCACATGCTGCACCAGGTTTGGACTTTTTTCTTACCCTGCTTACTGTGGACTCAGAATAAAAAAGGAACCCTAGATCAACTGTTCAGCTTTGTAGTAGATTTTGAAAAATGAGGGTCCTCCCAAATTTAACTTATTCCCCCACTACCAGAGTTCACATGGCTTTATAGCAGAACTCAAGTGCTTTTTGAAATTTTGCCCTTTTCATGTATACTCATTTGACCCCTAATGATTACAGATATGTTTGTCAGCCCAAAATTGAAAATGAGTGGTATTAATACAATGTTTGCCAGTAATATTTGCATAATTTACTTTTTGGCATGATCCATTATTACTGTTTTTCATAATCTCCACCCATCCAGCCTATCTTTACTTCAGGCAAACATAATCTTTCAAAGGTCTCCTCCTAAGTCATTTTCATATGTGGGCCTGAAAAGTTTCTTAATTGTGCTTTGACAATTTTATTCAAAATTCTTACAATTTTTTTTCACTTTAAAGTTTATACATATTCATGGTAAAAATCTGAAACAGTATAGAAAGTAAATAATATCCTAAATCACACTTATCCCATCACATCTTTTCTCTTTTTTTCTGGATAATTTCCTATATTTGTTTCTGGACTGATGTCTACCGATACTTTTTCTTAAACAACTGGTAATGTTCTTTCTCTGGTAAAGTAGTCTCTGTCTGCTTGGCTCTATACCTCTGGGGTATTTACATACAGAGTCTTATAAATGGACTTTGTGTAAATCAATTATCAATTTATATTTAAAGCTAAGGTTAAAAAGGATATAAAATGATTCTAAACAATTTGTTTTCTTTTAAAGGCGTAAGCAGTTTAATAATGGTATAATTATCTGTTGCTTCTATGTTTTATAAATGTAGAAATCACTTGTCATCACATAGCTAATGAAGGAGAGTAATTTTAAGCCTAAAGTTTTAGAATTCACAGAAGAAAGCTTTCACGTCCACATCTTTGGTTGGTTGATTCTTTGGTTTTCTACTAATCCAAAACCTCACTTTAAAAGCTGTGAGCTATAACTTTAACCCTGAGAAGTATAGGTATCACCTTATTTCAGCTTTTTAAAATATTCAAGATTAGAAAAATTAATAAATTGTGCAATGTTATGGATAAATACTATGAGTTTTTGTGTGATGGGATGGTTTGGTCTGTGAAAATTTCAAGGAGATATTTTATCTCACCATTTCAGACTTAATATTTAGGAAGTAAAGAGAAAGGGGAAAAGGGGAGTGGGGAGATAGTATTCCCTAAGAATACAGGAATGTCCAATATTCACATTTATTCATGTTTGAATTTTAGATTCTAACACCTTTCTTACTGAGAAGACTAAAATCTGATGTTGCTCTTGAAGTTCCTCCTAAACGAGAAGTAGTCGTTTATGCACCGCTTTCAAAGAAACAAGAGACCTTTTATACAGCCATTGTGAACCGTACAATTGCAAACATGTTTGGATCCAGTGAGGTAGAATGTGGATTTGAAATACACTGTAAATGACCATTTACATAGAAAATTCCATGATTGATTTCAGTCTTAGGGCTCATCACCTGTTCTCAGGACTTAGTGAGGATGAATTTCTAACTGGAATAAAAAGCAAAAGACCAGGAGCAAAAGTGGTCTCCTAGTAATTGTATGGTCCTCCCAAAATTTAAGTGATTGCTCTTGCATTAATTGCTTTATAATCATCTGGAATGCTTGTGAAGAATTTTGATTCCTGTCCTAGATTAACCCTAATAGTGCTATCTGGAGATGGACGTGGACATACATTTGAACAAGCACACAGTATACTAACAGCTTGCCAACCAGACCAAAGGATGTTATTGACAGCCCAAAACCTTAATAGAATATTTGTAAGAAATACCTTATGTAGTCATCTACCATATTGCAAGAGATTGAAGTGGGATGTGATTATCTTACAACTGAAGATTAGGATCGTTTAAATGCCCAGATTTTTCACTATATGCCATTGACCTGTGTGTTTTTTTCAAAATACTTATGGTTATGCATTTCTCTTTTGTACAAGCATTAGACTCTGTCCTCTCATTTTCGTTATAATTAAAGGGGAGGTCTGGCTATTTAGCTATTAGAAACTTAACAGTAGTTGCATATTATGAGGAATTACATTGCAGTGTTATACCAATCCAAAGAATGGATCTGTGATGTGGATATGTGGAGCCTTATTTTAGCTCTACGCTATTAAATCCCTTTAGATAAATTCAAAATAATTTTATCCATCCTTAAATTTCCCCCCTGAGATACGAAGACATTACTCTTAATTCTCAGGTATTGTCATCACTGTTGAAAATCACTAAATATGCAGTAAAATGCATATTACTCTTGCATTTGGCTATAGTTTGAGGTTCCTTGATTTTGTGACTTTAGAAATTACCAAACCTGATGAAAGATGAAATTTTTTTCTATTTATCCTAAAACATTTTAGACATAAAAATATTCCCCACTTTATATATTTACAAATTAAGGGTATAACTTTTTAAACAGATATTCCTTTAATTTGTTCTCTTTCAGAAAGAAAGAGTTCAGCTAAGTTCCACTGGGAGACCAAAACGGCGAACGAGAAAGTTAATAAATTACAGCGAAGTGGGTGATTTCCCTAATGAATTGGAAAAATTGATCAGTCAGATTCAGCCAGAGTTAGATCGAGAAAGGTGTGAGTTTAAAAATAAAGTATCCCTTAAACTGATTCCTCCCCTCCCCTACCCCCAAATTTCTCATTTTCACGGATTATGTTTTTTGGTAGAGCTGTTGTAGAAGTGAATGTTCCTATAGAATCTGAAGTTAATCTGAAGCTGCAGAATATAATGATGCTACTTCGTAAATGCTGTAATCATCCATATTTGATTGAGTACCCTATAGACCCAGTCACACAAGAGTTTAAGGTAAATACCATTTAATAATACACTTTTAATTTCTGTGCCTTTTCATGTTGGGGGAAATTATCCTTTTTCATATTGGAAATATAATTTTTTTAGTAACATAGTTGCTTTCCACTGTTTTACTTGCTGTCTACTTTAGAGACACCTTTACTTGTCAGCCTTTTTTAATATTCCTTTTTTAGTTAGTTTTCAGCTTATCAAAACCAATCTGGCTGGTCATTGATTAAATCTCAGCAGATAGCCACAGAAGAGAACCAAAAAGTTGATACTGAGTTGCGGGCTTTCAGATTAAATGAAATTGCTTTCTTGGTCAGTTGATGGAAAAATAGCATAGTATTAAAAGAAATCAGTTCTCAGTAACCCTCAATAACACTGTTTCATACTAGTTTGCAGCACAGTTTCTTACCCCTGGCAACATTATTTTGGGCCGGTATAATTCTTGGTTTAGGAGATGGTGTCCTGTGGACTGGACTGTAGGCCATTTAGCAGCATCCCTGGCCTCTGGCCAATAGATACCAGTAGTTTCTCCCTTCCCCAATAGTGACAACCTAAAGTGTCTCCAGACACTGCCAAATGCACCCTAGTGGTGCAGGGCAGAATGGCCCATATTTGAGAACCACTGCTTTATAGTTTTTCATTTGAGTAAGGAAGAAAATAATCTCTGATGATGTAGTTGATATACACCAAAGGGTGAAAATTTTCTTAATCTTCAGTACTAGGTTGCTTATAAGCATCTGTGTTTTTTTTTAATTTCTACTGGAATTCTAGTAATTTTCATGCATATTTTGTTGAAAATATACTCTGCTATAATATGTTGAATAAACCTCAACATATGTACAGTAAGTTGACCTTATTCTCTTACACAAAGCCTTTGGGAGAAGGGTGGGGTAGATAGATTAAACTGAAATTTGTTTTTGTGAGATTGTGGGTTTTAAATTCTAGAGTATCTTTCCTAGAGGAAGAATTGTCTTCTGATAAAAAAGAACAAATACACAAATAACAAGGTCAACTTCTAAAATTTTCAGTTTTATAGTGACTTATTTGTCATTGAAGATTGAACTGTTCACCTGGTTTTTATTTTGACAAAACAAAATTATTAGTGATTATCATGACTATTTTTCTGTTTTTTTGTTTTTGTTTTTTTCTGCCCAATTTTAAGGTTGATGAAGAATTGGTAACAAATTCTGGGAAATTCTTAATTTTGGATCGAATGCTGCCAGAACTGAAAACCAGAGGTCACAAGGTGGTACTCTTGGTTGGATTTTTTGATTGTTTAATTATTCCTTATTAATTGGTATAGATACTAAGATATATTTAAATTTCAGGTGCTGCTCTTTTCACAAATGACAAGAATGTTGGACATTTTGATGGACTACTGCCATTTTAGAAATTTCAACTTTAGCAGGCTTGATGGATCCATGTCTTATTCAGAGAGAGAGAAAAATGTAAGGCTATTTATGTCATACATACCAAGTTCTTTTTTGTAAATACTATCTTGATTTCTGAAGTAATATTCAAAATAGACCCACAAATAGATACAAAAGACCAAAATCACTACAGCAGGATTACAAACATAAGGATTTTGATTTAGTCTTAGTGTTTCTCAAATTATATAGTATATCTTACTTAATAATACACAAACTTACTTAATAATATTCTGCTTAACCACTCCTGTAACTATATTAGGGTAACAGGAATTTTTTTCTCCATTTTGGCTCTGCCCTCCATTCCCAACATTTTACTGTAAAATTTTCAATTGAAAGCATTTCACAGTAGCCACCCGTGAATCCACCTAGAACCTGCCATTAGAACTTGGCTATTCCTTTTTTATCACACACATGTGATACAGCAGCAATCCATTCAACATTTCATCCTTTTTTGGTATATTTCAAAATAAATTACGGGTGATACTTGTTTCTAATTACTTCGGCATATTTTGTCTCTTGCATAGGTAATATTTACATATCTTGAAGGCAATGAAATAAAGTATACGCTTGCTGAGTTTTAATGAATAAATATGTGTGTGTGACCCAAGCTCCTACCAAGGTATAGAACATTACCATCAGCTCAGAAAGGTCCCTCATGCCCCCTCTGAGTAACCCACCTTTTCTGCCTACCCTGTCTCCTAGCCAACCACTTTTTTTTGTTACCAGTTTTTGAGGAAAGATGCCCTATACTTTTTTTTTCCTAATATTTTTGTTTTTTAATACTTTTTTCTAATATTACTTAATCTCCTGTGAGCCTCCCTTGTGATGTGTGGTGTTTTTTTGTTGTTGTTTTGTTTTGTTTTTTTTAAAAAAAGTTAACATCTTAATAAAAGGTGCTTAGAAAATAACATGAGCAGATTTTTATTGTAATTTTTTTGTAGATCTGAATGATTTGGCCTCTCTTGGAGACACCTTTAATAGTTGTTAGTAAAAATAATTTCCTCAGGTTTTTTTGGTTAAAGCTTTTTCTCTTGCTCTGGCTCTCTGTTATGGTTTATTACAGTGAAAGATGCAATTTAAAATCCACAAAGAGAAAAGTTGCATAGGTGCAGTCCAGGAGAAACTAGATGTGAGCTTTCTAGAGGGGTGACTCAGACAGGCCTTAATTCTCCCAGCAACAGTATGTAACAACACATGTGAAGTAAACCAGGGAAACTAACCTGTCTAAGCCTTGGTGTCCAGGCTTTTTATTGAAGGTCAGTCAAGTAGGCATGGAATCCCTGTGTGACTGGCTTGCACTATTCAGTCTCAAGCTCCTCTGAAGATCACATTGATACAGCATGTCCTAGGGCCCCAGGTTTGTTTTGCCACAAGCTGGACAGTGGGTATGCTTTTGATTTTTTTTTTTGTTTGTTTCATGAGAGGTGAGTCTTTGGCAAGTTTCTCTTTCCAGAAAATTGGTCTTTTTAAACTTTTATGGCTTCTGGGGTTTTCAGTGTTTGTTTTCCCCACATCAAAAGTCCTTTGGATGATGAAGAACTCATACCCAGTTTGAAGAATGCTGGCTTGTTGTATCTGTAAACCTTGGCACGCCACTGCCCTCCCCCTTCCTTTTCTGGTTATAAGATGGCTGCTCCACATGTAGCACCATATCCACATTCCAGGCAGGAATAATTTGTTTCTTAATTCCTGTCTTCACATCCTTTTCGCTTTTAGATGCACAACTTCAACACAAATCCAGATGTGTTTATCTTCTTAGTGAGTACACGAGCTGGTGGCCTGGGCATTAATTTGACTGCAGCAGATACAGTTATCATTTATGATAGTGATTGGGTAAGTTGCAAGTATAATGTATTCTCATTGTCTTTTCCATCATGAATTTTTAATCTTTCTTTGTACACTTTACAATTTCATTTATCTGTTTTGAAAAGATAATCCATTTTAAGTAAAAATCATTTATCACGTGTCCTGTGTGTTAAGAATTGAACATGTTTTGTCAATAAAACCACTCTAGAAGTCTAAATTGAGTTAAGGCTATTTAAAAGTTTTGATTTGATCATGCATGTTGACTTGACCCACATAGTATGAGTTTGAATAATTTTAACTTTATATTGTTAAATGTTATTTTTCTTTTTAACCTTAAGAACCCCCAGTCTGATCTTCAGGCCCAGGATAGATGTCACAGAATTGGTCAGACAAAGCCAGTTGTTGTATATCGTCTGGTTACAGCAAACACTATTGATCAGAAAATTGTGGAAAGAGCAGCTGCTAAAAGAAAACTGGAAAAGTTGATCATCCACAAAAGTAAATTCTAGTACTTTTTTGCTTCAGTTGTATATTGTGTGTTACAAATTTTTGTTGCTATTTCCTTTATAAAAGAAATTATTGCAGCTTGATTAGTGAAGATTTAATAAATAGGCAGTGGGAAATTTGGAGCTGTAAAGACCTAACTTAAAAGATGACCAGACTTAAAAGATGAACATTAGTGAGTGTCTAGATGAGGAACAGAAAACAATCAAGGATAATTTTAAAGTACCATATCCTAAATATGTCACAAGTTTTTGCATAATGTTAAGGTTTATTCTTGGTAAGAGATTTGCCTGTCAAAAAGATTTAAGAAAACTTTCAAGGCTCTTTTTGCAAGTTCATTACATTAAAAGACTAGAATGTTAAAGGTATATTGAAATAATGCTATAAAAAAACTATTTACTTTGTTTTGAACCACTATTTCAAAAAATACTTTACTCCAGAATGCTCTTTTCATACTTTCAATCATATGTTTTTTAAAAAATCAGTGTTTTTAATCGAGAAAAGATTTTTTTATATTTTTTATTGGGGAACAGTGTGTTTCTCCAGGGCCCATCAGCTCCAAGTCGTTGTCCTTCAATCTAGTTGTGGAGGGCGCAGCTAAGCTCCAAGTACAGTTGCCATTTTCAATCTTTAGTTGCAGGGGGAGCAGCCCACCATCCCATGTGGGAATTGAACCAGCAACCTTGTTGAGAGCTCGGGCTCTAACCAACTGAGCCATCTGGCCGCCCCAAGAAAAGATTCTGAGTAGGGAAAGTGAAGTAGGTGTTCTGTTTCCTGAGATTCCTTGGAGAAGATCTGCTTTTTTCCATTTAATATAAAATTATATTTAGATAAATGACTTGATGGCTACCTTCAGAAAGGTTGAAAATCATCTATGTAAGTTGTGAAGCATAGAGAAATGAGAATATCATAATGTTGAAAATCACCATCAATTTATTTATTTTTGCACTTGTAAATACATTAAGTCCTAACTTAAAGTCGTTGATAAGTTCTGTGTCTTTAAGCAAAGTGACATATAGAACAAAACCAGTTTTCCCAAAGGCTAATTGATATAAACAAGAGTTAAGTTCCTGTGGCATCTCATCAACGTTGTGACAAAAGGATGTTATTTGCAGACCTGCTGTACTTTCTTCAGTGTATCTGATTCTGAGGAAAATGTGGATTAGATTTTGGACATCTTTAATTTGACTTAATGGAACATTCAGATTGTAGTTAGATATATTGTTATTGGAATAAAAAAGAATTTTGTCCTGATAAGATTTTGTGCAAATTTTTAAATTTTTTTCATGTGTGCTGCTTTAGTAATTTGATGGAAATATATTTTGTTCATTAACTATAGCTAAATTAAGTAAAGTTTATAGTTTTATTTTTCCAAGTTCTATTTTCAGTATTTTGAGAGATTAAAATTTCAAAGAACAATTTGAAAGGAATTTTAAAAACATTGACAGTGTTTTATCGAGGTATAATGTACATACAATAAAATGGCCAGATTTTAAGTGTACAACTTGGTGAATTTTGACATACGTATACACTCATGTTAGTAGTCATCTAGATCAAAGTGACAGACAGTTTCATCATCCAAGAAAGTTTCCACATGCATTCCTTCTAGTCATTTCCCATGATTCCTTGCCCCTCACTAGAAGGCAACTACTTACTATACTGGTTTCTGTCACATAGTTTTTATTTTAATTTCATACATGGATTCATTTATATGTGTATATTTTTTGTATAGCTACTTGTGTTCAACATAATAATTTGAGATTCATCTATGTTGTGTGTATTAGAAGTTTGTTTTTTTAATAATTGCTGAATACTTTATCCATTCTTCTGTTGTTTAATGTTTGAATTGTTTCCAGATTGTGAATCTTGTACAAGTGTTTGTGGATATATGCATTTATTTGTTCTGGGCCTTAGCATATGTATATGTTTGCCTGTAGGAAACTACCAAACTTTTCCTTAGTGGACATACATTTTACACTGTTATCAGCAATATGTGAGAGTTTGGTTGCTTTTCTTCTTTACCAACACTTGGTTTTATCAGTCCTTATTAATGTAAGAAATTCTGATTGGTTTGTAATGTGTTTTGGTTTTAAAAGTAATTTTGAATGTTGAATTTCTTGGAAATTTTTTCTAGATCATTTCAAAGGTGGTAAATCTGGACTTAATCCATCTAAGAACTTCTTAGACCCTAAGGAATTAATGGAATTATTAAAATCTAGAGATTATGAAAGGTAAGGTTTTTTTTTTTAATTTTAGAAAAATATAATTCATGTTTTTGATTTATCATATAGACCTGAATGTTGTGGTTTTTTTATAGGGAAGTAAAAGGATCTAGAGAAAAGGTCATTAGTGATGAAGATCTAGAGTTGTTGTTAGATCGAAGTGATCTCATTGGTAAGTATTTCTCATGCCCTTTTTTTTTTTTCAGAGAAACTTTGAAACATACAAATAAGTGGAAAGAATAGTATACCTGTAATGTCACCCCTATGTGTAATTCATTCAGCCGCAGCAGTTCACAGCATTTAGCCAATCTTGTTTCATTGCCATTCTGCTTTGTCAGAATCTTAAAATTATGACATTTTACCCATGACTTTTTTTGTGCATCTTTTACCAAGGACATGTTTTCAAACATAGCCACTATGTCATTGTTACGTTTAAGAGAATTAGCAGTAATACCCAATCCATATCCAGATTTTCCTAGTTGTCTGAAATCATTTTATAGTTTGAATCGGGATCCAAATTTCATTGATTGTTATGTCCCTTTTCTTCTATAAAATCCTTCTCACTTGTTTTTTCATCCCATTGATTTGCTGGATGGAGAAACCTGTTATGTGTCCTATAAAAGGAGTTATGTATTCTGGAATGGGCTGATTTTTTTTCCCCCATCCCCTTATGTTGTCCTTTGACTTTTTCCTCAATCAACTTATTTTCTGTGAAGTGGTAAATAGCTCTGTAAGCTTAATTACATCCAGGTTCCAAATCTTGGGAATACCAGTGCTTTTTGTTCTCATATTTTAAGTCATACCAGGAGGTGCATGCATAATACCTATGTTTCTTATTTTTATTGAGCTAAGACTGATCAGCACATTCAGGCTGATCTTAATATTATAGTTTCCAGTCAATCTTTTATTTATTTAACCTGATGAAACCGTCCATTGATGATGATTGTTTTGAACCATTATTTCCTTAAGGCTTAGAAAATGGTGATTTTCTTTTTCTACCTTTATTGGCTAGAATTTGTTTTATAAGAACTTTTCCTCATCAAGTCTTTGGTTACTCTGAGATACAATCTATACAGGTGAGGTAGGATAAATTGCTTCTTTATCAATTTTTAGAATAATGAATTGATGCCTATAGTGATGACCATAAATTAATTTGAAAGCAAATATTTAAAACTCATCATTTCCTAATTTATGACATATTACTGATATCTGTGCTCTTGATTATTTATATGTATTATATCTATATGGTGGAAATACTATATAATAGTGTGTTACTGGCCAGCTTTTCCCAGCTCTACATTTAGCAATATGTTGGTATCTTGATACTAGTGATGGTAGGAATATTTAATACCATGGAAATAGGAAAAAACTATAAACCAGAGCCCTTGGGTGGTGGGGAGAGCTAATTGTTAAACATTTACCAGCATACCACTTGGTATAGTGTCACGTCAACTTAAGTTTCAAATATCTCTTTAAGATTGTTTTTTGTCTTCTTACTAGTTATTTGAAAGAATTTTTACATATTGTAGACATACATCCTTTATATTTTCTCCCAGTCTGTGGTTTTTCTTTGTAGTGTCTTAGTATCTTTTGAAGGGCGAAAGATTTTAATTTCGATGAGCTCCAGTTTACCTTTTTTATGTTATCTGTCATGATTTTGATATTGTGTTTAAGTAATCTTTGCTGAACCCAAGATCATGATGTTTTCTTATAAAAGTTTTAGCTCTTACCTTTTGATTTAATTTTGGGGTAGATTATAAGGTGACGGTCTAAATTCATCTTTTTTACATGTTATCCAATTGTCCCGGCACCATTTTTTGAAAGGTTATTCTTTCCCTATCGAATTGCCTTGGCACTTTTGTTGAAAATCAATTGATCATAAATGTAAGGGTTTATTTCTATACTCTCAATTCTGCCCCGTTGATCTTTCTGTCAGTTTTATGCCAGTACCACACTGTCTTACTTATTGTAGCTTTGTGGTGAGTTTTGAAATTGGAAAAAGTGAATCCTCCGATTTTGTTCTTTTTCAAATTAGTTTTACCTATTCTTGGTTCTTTCTATGTTTATATGCATTTTAATAACCAAATAGTTCAGGAAAAAATATGAGAAAGATAAAGCAGTATGGCCAAATCTTAAATACATTATCAAATAAAAATCAGCAGTATAGAAGGTATGAAAGGAGAGTGTAACATTTGAAAATATTAACTAAATAAAGGAGAACTAGATACTTGAAAACCCATTTGATATAGTATCATAATCACCCTTATAATCCTTACACGTAAAGAAGAATGTTCTTATCTGATAAAATGTACCCATCTAGGAAGCAACTACTAAAATCAGGAGTATTCAAGGATAACAGCTCTCACTCCTACTGTACATGGATGTTTTAACTAATGCTATGAAATAATTAAAATAGGCTAAAGGAATAATAGTAAGAAAGGGTTCAAATTGCTTGTATTTACAGATGGTATAATTATATCCATAGAAAGTCCAAGGAAATCAAGAAGGTTTTAGAATAGAATTCAAGAAGGTTGCTTATAAATTAATCCTGTGTGTCAACAATAATTGTTTAAAAAACAAGATCTTAACAACTATAACACTATTAACAATTTCTTTAAGGCCTTAAGGAAAAAATTACGAAAGATTAAAGGACATTAACAGAAGGACTGAATAAATGTACAGATTTAAGCAAATTCATAGATATGAATGTTTAATATTAAAAAATAAGTCGGTATTCCCCAAATTAACTTTCATCCTTTACATTGATCTTCTAATTCAAATCCCAATGTGACTTATTAAAGAACTATGACACGCCGTTTTTAAAATTTAAATGGAAAAGGACCAACAGCCAAGACAATTTTGAAGAACAACAAAATAGTCTATGCCAGGTATTAAGACTTTTTAATTAAGCCATAATAATCAAGACTGTTGAATTAGCATGTGATAAGATAAATTAACTAGTGGTCCACCAAACTTCCCTGGAAAATCAATAAATGGCAGAAATTGCATTTCTCCGAGCAGAGAGGGGAAATTCCTCTTATTCAATACATGATGCTGGGAGAATTTGTAATCAACAGGGGGAAACCTCAGACCACACTCAGGAACAGATTCTAGATAAATGAACACTATAAGTAGTCAAAACCTAAGTATTAAAAGCAAAACTTTTAACTTAAAAAAAAATAGGAAAATATGTCATGACTTTAAGATAAGAAAGAATTCTTAAACAAGGTAACCGAACTCACAAACTAAATAAATTGTACTAAAACGTACAATAATTTAAAGACTTCTGTAAAAATAGGCAATGCTGTAAACAGATAAGAGAACAAACCACAAAAGTTTGCATCATATAACATATGGGAAGTGTTTATCCAAACAACAACAAGAAAAATGGACAACATTTGAGCAGGCAATTATAAGAAGGGGAAGAAATGGCTGGTGAACATACAAAGATGAGTTAACCTCCCTAGGAATCAGTATTGCAAATTAAAACCAGTAGAGATTTTCTTCCACAGCTGTCATATTGTTAAAAATGTTAAAGATCCCACATTGACAGTGGGAGTGTGTATAAAGATAAATTTTCATGGTGTCTAGTTACCCAGCTTTTAAAGTAACCATGATTGGACTCTTTTTTTTTTTTTTTTTCAAACATCTCTGCGAACACAATTCAAATGGGTCTGTTTATTTCTCTATGTGTCTTAAATTCAGCAGAAGTGATTTTGATTAGCAAACTGATGTTTCAGTTTGTGTATTCCCTGGAGGCCAGTTATAGTTGTAATAAGAGAATAGTATACTTTATTGCTTTTACTAATATGAACTGTTAATGATTAGGGAATAAAGGGGCCCACATTTTTGACAGATGACTCATTTCTTATAACATATTGGACTTCTTTTTTAAGATTCCTCTTTAGGCTCTTTTAAAAAATAAATTCTTGTTTTAATATTTTTCTCTCAGATCAAATGAATGCCTCAGGACCAATTAAAGAGAAGATGGGGATTTTCAAGATACTAGAAAATTCTGAAGAGTCCAGTCCTGAATGTTTGTTTTAAATTGGAGCTAAAGAATGTCTTTTAAAAATTCTTGTTTACATCTACAGATTTACCTATATATAGGTGTTAAAATCCAGATTGTCTACTTTACTTTTCGGTTATATCAGATTACATGATGTAAATTGCATAATTAATAGGTGGTAATTTTCTGAGCCTTATTAAGATCAAAGATGTATTCACATTAAATTTAGATTTTCAGTTAATTTTTCAGACTCAGTAGTACTCTTGGGTATAGCCTAATGTGTACTTAACCACTGCCAGATATATACAGTCTTCCTGTGGAAGTTTAATGTCTTTTTCCCCTTATTTTCCCTCTTTAGCAGTTTAGTTCATGGGTTTTTGGTGCTTCAGTTATGGAGTAGGCTTTTGATGGGGGAAAGATTGGGATTGTGATTTCTGTTTAAATAAGAAATTGTTTGAATTTTTTACAGTCTATTTCTATAAAATAGTTTACCAAATAAATGTTCATTATAAGATCATTTCATCAAATTATTTTTTCAGAAAAAATGGCTCAGGTGAAATAATAATAGCAAAAGTCTTGACTGACATTGTGATTCAATATTATTTACCTGACTTGGTTTCATTTATTACTATTCACATGTTATATAAAAAATTTAACTGAATATTGAGTTAATGCAAAGAAGGCTCTGGAAGAAACTGTAGGGTTTTGACAAAAGCCCAGAAACTGGAAGTGGCAATATATCATGCAAAACAAGAATAGAACAAGAGAAATGAAACCCTAAAAATTTATAGTAGGGAGGTGAATAGTACCAGAGAGAAGAAAACAAGACCTAAGAATGTAAGTAATACAAAATCCATAATAGAGGAGCATAAAATGGAAACCATTTATGTCCTCCCGTCTGTGTACAGGCTCTGAGGAAGAGAAATCCTGAATGCTCCCTGAATCATACATTTCTGTGTAGGTGTTTATCATGGAAAAATGTCATTCTTTCTGGCATGTATATTCAAATGTAGATCAGATTATCTCCACTGTAGGGTGGTGCAACTAGGACAGGACTTGGAAGAAAAAACTGTTTTGAGAGAGTATTCAAAGAAAAGAACAGACTACAGAACTGGGGTTTGTTTTAGTTGAAGTGTTTACCAATCACAGTCATGCTGACTAATTAATCATTGTAACCTTAGTTGCTTAGTAGTTAAAATTTTTCCTCTTAAGTCTTTTGTCTTCCATTCTCCCAAATTCCTTGCATGGTGTGTTCACCTCTGTCCTCACATCTCTCATACCTCCTCCCATTGTACCTTGCTCCCTGTTGGCACTGAGATAATAAAAGTCGGAGAACTTTTGAAAGTTGCCACCACTATATTCTCTAGAAGCCTACTAGTATCTGCTCATGTAGCCTCCTTTCCTATTACTATGGGTATGCTGTCTGTCCTAGCTAGTACCAGCAAGCGCCTCATTCTTTTTTATGGCATACTCCTTGAAAAGTGGTCTGCATTCACCTCTTTGTTTCTCCTCTTCCAGTTTTTTTCCTGAACCCAGTTCAGTTGGGTTTTCATCCCCATTGCTTCGTTGGAATTGTTCTTAAGGTTTCCATTGACCTCTGACCTCACTGTACTTTCTCAACAGCATTTCATATAGTTGTTTACTCTCCACTGAACAGTTTCTTTAGTTTGCTAGGTTTCTATCAAATACATTTTCCTGGTTTTCTTTCCTGCTTCTCTAACTCAGTTTTCTCTGTTATTTCTTATGTCTTTGACCTCTAAATATTAGAAAGTTCCAAGTAGGAATTGGTGCTCCTTTGATGGTGTTTTCTCATTGCTTTAAGTACCAAGTATGTGGTGATGATTCAACTTTATAATCTCCAGCCAGAATCCTTCTCCTGAACTCATGTCCAACTGCCTACTTGACATTTTTACCTGGTTACCTGGTTGCCTGGTAGTTCAAATTATCCCAAATCTTAACTTATGAACTTGTAATTCTCCAGCCTGTTGAGGCTATCACCACCCATGCATTTATTTTTAGCTTCCAAAATCTTTTGTTATCTCTCTTGTTCTCTTGACTTGGAGGTTTAATGCCTCTTTCATCCTTTTATTGTTATTTGTTTCCAGATTGTAGTAAGGGACAGAGGGGAACAGATATTCTCATTCCATGGTATTGAAACAAATGCTCCCTGCCTCATCTTAGATAAAAAAGTATTCTCAAACCTGTCTTTGTCTTCCATTACTTGGTCAAATTTTCATGAAAAATATTTTGTTTCGGTGAGTCATTCTTCCATATTATTCGGTCCTGAATGTGGTGAGAGGTATAGTGATGATGGTACTTGAACATTTCCAAGCAAATATGTTTGATGGACTCTTTCAATCATGTCTTAGCAATTATATATGACTTTTTTTAGTCTTAACAGTTTGAAGTAATACTTTATTAGAAGCCTGGAAAGCAGTAATGTTTATATTCAAAACATTATGTGTTTCTGTTGGTTTTAAATTCCATGCTCTATTTCAAAGAATTATTTTGCTTTTAAGCTTCTTTTTAAGTTAATGCTGCTAATGATTCTATTTGCTTTATTACCCAGTATATCCACAAATAGCATACTATGTTTTTAATACTTCACCATCAATTATGATGACAAAAATCAAGTGCAAGAAATTATGGGTAAAATTAAAAACTTGTTCTTCATTTCTTTGGAGTCACATTGTTATTACTTGGTTGATAACTACTGCTTTCAAAGATGTAACTTCTTGTCAATCAAGTAAAGCTTGTTTTCATCAAATACATTTTACATCCTTAATTTAGCTAATGTTATCTGAACAGTTGATTAAAATTAAAATTATTTTCAAAATGAATTATGAAAGCAAATGTTTACATTTTCTCACAATTTTATGTATTTTTGACTTAAAATTGGCAAGCTAAGCTTAAAATACCTTATGTTATATTGTAGTCCTACTGTGCGGGATTAGGACATGAGTTCAACAATGCCAAGCAATTGACAGCCAGACAATAAAAGCAGTCTCTTTAGGTGTTACTTAATACCAACGTAATTTGCAAGTATGAGCAGTAAATTACAGGTAGCTGTAGTTGATTGTAAAGTGGTTGGTCGTTCGCATGATCTAGATATGTGCTTGTGTAAGTTTTGTTTAGGTTTAACTGAAATACATAACTAATTTCTGAGCTATGTCCACAGGTTCCAGTTTGAGAAATGCAGCCCTAAAGGATAAATTAACTTACACATAATTTTTGCTAACATTCGTGACTCTGGGTCTTTTGTTTATTTCTTCCCGAGTCTTAACTACTTAGAGAGTCCTCTATATCCTTTACTGGCTTGCTAAAATGATAACCACCTGAAGAGATCATTGATAGTGGGATTATGTGAGCTGTTCCTCTTTACGGTATTTCAGAACATTTCTAAACTAATGTATGTCTGTTCTCTTAATTCTCCATACCCAATTAAGATGGTCAGATGGTTTCATTTCTCTTTTAGCTTTAAAAAGTTATTTAAAGAAATATAAAAATAGCATAGTCATTACACAAACATGGCAAATTTCTTTTTTACTACTGAGGTTATAACTTAGACTCAGGAGAGTACAGAAACCTGAAATGCTCAGTTTGGTGTACATGTATGTATTCATTAAAAGTACCATCCCATCCAGATTACTATGGAGTGTTTCTGGCATTTCAGAAGGCTCTCTATGCCCTAAGTAATAACCCTACCCCAAGGTAACCACTCTTTCAGTCTTTATTACCATAGGCTAGTTCTACACAGCAAAGTCTACGACAAGTGTAACATCTCTCTCAGCAGATAAAATAAATGGTAAGGAAACGTCTCATGAGAACAGATCAGTTACACATTTATCTTTTCTTTCCTCTTATTCTCTGCACCATTTGTTACCAGGTATTTGAGTAAAGATTTTGGCAGCTGCTGCTGCTGCAGCCTCTGCTAACACTCGTTTGTTTCTCTTGATACTTGAAAGATGAGATGAATCCCATCTTATAAATGTTTTATCAAAATGAGATCTCTGATATGAGTACCTTTTGCTGGGGAAGGAGACATAGACTCATTTAGGAGCATGGGTTGCAGGAAGCTTTCCTTCACCCCATTTATCTCAAGGTTATGCCTTTCTCCATCTTTCATTGAATCCTCTGTACCACTAGTCATAATGAGAGTGTACTATTTGGCACAAAGACAGGTTTACTCTTTTCATGGGACGGATTAGAAAGTTCAAGGTCATAGCAGACCAAAGAGAGACACAAGTAATGCCAAAACAAAGGTAATGATAAAAATGCATTCATAATTGAGTAATTCGTGATTTGGACTTAATATTTGGTCATGTTCCACAACTCAGATAATTGCATGGTTTCAGTTCACATTTCACTTCAAAATGATATGTCCCTGATCACACCACCCCACAGGATCTCACTCTTCCCAATCTGTCAGCCTCTCATAATCACCACAAGACTGGGCACTTAATCTGTTCTGTCTTGTTTGCTATATAAGCATGTAGGAAACATGAAACGAATAAGGTTACAAAGAAAAACCAAGTGAACACACTAGGGAGTTGCCTAGAATTAAAAATGAAAGACCACAGTTTATCAGGTACAAAACAGAAAAGAAACGGAAAGCTACACTGGATTATATGCTTTATATAGATGAGAACATAAAGGGAAAGAATCTGAAACTAGATCACCTACAAAAAAAGATCAGGTAGACAGCAAAAGTCTTATTTTAACAGCAAAATAAGCAAATTTTTAATGTGTGCAAGGGGGTGAAATTCCATCCTAGAATTTTATATCCATCTGTAGTATTTAGAGGTGAGGGAACAGTAAAGATGTTCGGGCATATGAGTTGTCATGCAAAAAGAAATAGTGGCTGGACTCAACCGTGCAAAGGATGTTAGAAACATCCTAATGTGGAATCCACGTGTACAGATATTAGTCAGTCATGCTGACTAATAAGTGTTTCTGGCATTTCAGAAGGCTAACTAGTACTCCACTGGGGATTGCCCTAATTCAGTACTTCAAACCATAGGCAATTGTTGTACAGAAGTGCGATTGGCAGAACAGTCTAATCAAGAACCACATGGAGATGTGGATTAATTTCAAGCCAGCAGCTGATGTCACTGAACAGGCAGCCTACACCTGCAGAATTAGGTCTGATGTTAATCCGGAACTGAGTGCAGCCTTTGGACCACTTCCCATAGATGAGCAGACTGTCGTCATTTTAGTTTTAATGTATGTATTTCTCTGACGGCTTTTCTGGCCGTCAGAGAAAGGTACTTTTGTGATTTCCTCATGTTTTTGTAAATTTAGTCCCGTAATACATTCTTGTAGCTGGCTCTAGTAATTACAAACTGCTCTGCAAAACAAAGGAAATAAAGTAACTCTACCTTAAGGATGTGGTTGGTGGGGTTTAAATAGGATCTTGCACAAAAGGACATACATTAAATTCAATAATCTCAAAAATGGTTAAATGATGCAGTGTACATAAAATACTTCATGCTGTGTCTGCCAGTTAATATTTAACAAATGACAGCTACCATTGTCACTAGTACTACATATTAGTTACAGTAATGATCATTAGTAAACTACCAAAAAAATGGTGCTTAAGTGGGAGAGCCAAAATACAAACCATAGAATCTTTCTGTTGTGCTATTATGCCTCGCAAAATACGAAATAGAAATCTCTATTCCTTAGACAAAGACATCTGATTATTTTTCTGGAGGGGAAAAGATCCTCTTTTTGCCCATTATACTTTCTACTGTGAACATGTAGCTGTAAATCTGAGGCATTTTCCTGGCTTGCAGAACCGAAACAAAGTTTGGCTTGAGCACATTAAGGAGAGCAATTCTCTTAGTTCAGAGTGAGTAGACCTTTCAAAAAGCTTTTGACAACTGAATGGAAATTCTTTTGGGGAAAAAAGACAAAACCTTGGTGTTAGCATATAAGAAAATATTGGATTGAAATGAGAAGACCTGGATTTCAGTTTCTGCTCTCTGCAGTGTGTACCAAATTGGGTAAGGTAACCTGGATAAATAAATGCTCAAACCAATGGGGCCAATATTCCCTGCCCAGCCTAGTGTACAGGTTTCTTTTGCAAACCAAATAGTTTATAGAGTATGTGAAAAAGCACTCCAAATTATCTAGCACATAGCTTTGGGATGAGCAGACCATCTTTTGTTATAGCCAGAGTCCCCTTGAAGGAAAGGAGGCCATTCTGTATATACCAATGAAGGTTCCAGTAGGAAGTCAAACCTGTGTTTGGGGCGCAAATTTGTAATGGAAAACAAGTTTTAATTCCAGACTGCAGTCCAAATTACAGCTGTCCATAGGTCTCATATCAGTATCTCTCTAACTGCTCTTTTCTTGGGTTTGTAGGAGGAACATCTGTATATCGTGAAAATATGAATCACAAGAAACAATGCAGTTTTGTGATTAAGAGAATGAATTCTTGAATCAGATGTGGGATCAAATCTCAGTCTGGTCCAAGTTAGCTGTGTGACCGTTAGGAAATCACTTAACCTCTCTGAGCCTCAGTTTCCTTATCTGTAAAGTGGGGAAACAGAAGTAATCCTCAGATTGTTGTGAGGATTAGATGGTATTATTACAAAAAATGCTTTGTGTGGAGCCTACATATAAGAACCTCAAATATTGTTACAAAGTATATATTACAATAGATTTGAAAGTTGCTCTAACCAAGTATCACAGAGGTGGGAAGAAAAAGGAAGTTAATGTATCTGGATCAGTATAGGGCACAACTTCTCACGTTGTGGTGTGGAGTTCACAAGATCTTTTCAGGGAGAAGAGAGATCAAAACTATTTTCATGATAGTACCATGGTATTATTTGCCTTTCTCTCATTCTCACAAGTGTACAGAGGAGTTTTCCAGAGGCTACATAATATGTGATAACGTTGCTCTGATGGCTAATAGAATGTCTGCTTGTATATTTTTAGTTTTCAGCATTACTTTCTAATATTGTAATACTGATCAATATAACCCTCATAAAAGGTTCTTTGGGGTCCTCAGTAATTTTTAAGAATGTAAAGGGGTCCAGAGATCAAAATGTTTGAAAACTGCTGGCACGTAGTGTGGGTACTGCTTCTGGAACATTCCACGCTGTTGTTTACTCTTCACTCACTTTATACAGAGGGTGCCAACAAAAAAAAAGGTATGCACATATTAAGAGGAAAAAACTATTAAAGTTGTAATAATATATACCAAAAACAAAAGAAGACAAGTCACGTTTGACTTCTGCAATTACAAGAGGTGCTCAAAGCCATTTCCATCAGCATCCAGACACTTCTGATTACAGCGAACTGCTGGAGCTACGTTAACCAAAGTGCACACTTGTATACATTTTTTTGGCACCCCTGGTATTTTAAAGCACTGTCTGTATTGCTGTCCATACCTTTAGTTCTATATTTACCACATTTTATTCATCCCCTTATTCACTAAATACTTCCAGATGACTTTTCAAAATGACTGTATGTGTTAACACCCCACCAGCAGTACTGAATACCTATTTCTCCATACCTACAAATGCCTATTTCTTGGTAAGGTCTCTTTACCAATACCTTTTTCACCTTTCTTAAGTTTTGCCATTCTGATTGTCAGAAAGTGGCACCTTCTTGTTTAAATTTTGTATTTCTCCCATTTTATTGTCTCTATTTTTCCTATGGTCAGCCTTGCCAGAGTACTGCTTATCATATTAATCTTGCCAAGAATCAGCTCCTAGTTTTGTTAAATATCTATCTCTCTACCATATATATTATTGATTCATGCTTTCATCTTTAATTTTTTTCTGTTTCGTTTCTTTGTATTTGATATAAAATAAGCAACATCTTGAATGCTTATTTTTTCAATATTTATAAAGTATTTAATGATGTAATTTTCTAAATACTGTTTTAGCTATATCTTACAAATTTTTGCATGTACACTATTACTTAATTTTGTTGTCTAGTTTCTTTCATGATTTCCTTTTTAATCCAGGGTATTTTTAGTTATATATTTAGTTTGCAGGTATATGAATTTTTAAAGTTGCCTTTATTATTGCTTTCGCCCTGTGTTGCATTATAGTCAGAGAACATGATTTGCATGATGTTAACTTTTTACAGTATATTGATGTGCCTCTGTGGCTCAGTATATGGTCAGTTTCGTGAATGTTTCCATTGTCCTCGAAGAGAATTTGTATTTTCTGATTGTATAGGGTAAATTTCTCTATAATTAATATATTCATATTTAATAAATATTTTGCAAATCTTCTAAATATTTGCTTATTTTTTGACTACTTAATCTGCTTGGTTATTTTCTGAGACGTATATGTGAAAATCTCCAATTAGAATTGTGAATTTAATAATTTCAGCTTGGGTTTTATATATTTTGGAACTACATTTTAAATGCACATATATTCCTTTTGCCAATATATATGTGCCCAGGAAAGTTTTTGATCTGAATTCTGTTTTACCAGATATTAATATTGCTACATTAGCATTCTTTCACTTCATATTTGCCTGGCATATCATTACATGTTTTTATGTCTAATCTTTCTGAATTGTTTTATGTAATATCTCTCATAGTAAGTGTATTGCTAGATTTTGTTTCTACAATGTGATTAATCTAGGACTCTATTTCTTGATTGAGAAATTCTTCCAGAGTTCAGCAAACAAGGTGAAGAAAGAGGGTATATAAAAAAATGTTTAAGAGATATGGATGGAATTCAAAGTACCAACATCTGGATTATAGTCCCAGAAATAAGGAGAAAATAAAACAGGACAAAATATTTGAAAAAACTGAAGATACATTTCCAAGAATTAAAAGAAGATAAGCAATCCCAGAATGTAAGGGCTCAAAACACTGCAACATGAAAAATAAAGAGGAACTCGAAACCAGACACATTATGGTGAAATTTAAGAATAGCAATGGTAAACAAAATGTGTTACATAATTAAACCTTAATTATGAGGGAAATTTACGGTTTCAATGATATTTACATGAAAATGGATAAACGCAAAATAAGCATTCAACTCAAGAATTTGGGAAAAGAAAAAAAGAACCACTTCTAGAAGCTCAAGTTGAATGCCAGTAGGATTTTTCTTTGCTTCAGGTCTATAACCTCTTCTCTGTGGATGATGAAGTTTCATTCAGTTTCCTCCTGAACTCTTAACGAGGTTTTACTGCTAAGGACAGAATCCGCCTCCGTGAAGAAGGAATGGTTCTCTCCAGCCTTTCTTTCACGTCTTTGAATCGCTTTCTATAGGCCTTGAGCTCATCGGTTTCACGGTTCATCAGGTCGTTTGCTCAGAACTTCCCACCTCTTGCTGGCACGTCACAATCTGCCATGACAGCTAATTCTGAGCTGCTCTTCTTGTTTCTGTTGGTAAAGCTCAGTCATTTCGTTCCTCCCTCTCAGGATATTGATCTGTCCATTTGATACGGCTTCCTCAGTCTGGACATGTTTGTCATATCAGGTGAGCTATTTCTCACCTTCATCCATGTTTGTATAGGATGGGTTTTTCTTGTGATGTTGAAAGTTTGAATGTGCACTTGACTTTGGAGCGTCCCACTGGACTTTCCTGGTACTTCTGACGGGTCACCAACATTCTCTCCCTCTGGTGATTCCAGGTTATCACCTGTTTCACTTCCTCCCAGGAAGCTGTCAGGCCTTTGATCTGCAGCCAGCCTCCAGCAGAAACGTGACTGCGCTCTCCACTCAGGCCCCAGAGCTCAGTGTGGAGACCAGGAGCCTCTTTTCAGTTTCCCACAATAGTTTTCATTGTGTCTTAATCTTCCATTTTGGCTTGATGGGATTGGTTTCACCTTCCAGGGCCTGGATCTATTTTTTGCAGGAGCAGACACCAAATGTTGTGGGTCTGAACACTGAGGGCTTGTTTTTCCCCCATGTTTTGCTTTGGTGCACGTGATGTTCCACATCACAGGGTTGACGTGTCCAGGTCATCAGTCACGTCTGCATTTGCATCCTCTTCTCTCACAGGATGAAACTTGTTGAACATTCCATTTTGCTACAGCTCATGCTGAACTGCTACTGGCAGGTTCCTTGTCTCCCTATAGCTGAAACCTGCCTTTGACTGCCTGAAAAATTCTGCCTAAGATCAAGAGAGCGATAAGCACCTGAACCATCACAGCCACCCCAACACCTCCCATGAAGTCCAGGGACACTGAGACTTGGTGTCTCGTCATCAGTGGGTTCTGCCAGGAAACCCTTCAGCATCGTTTGCGATGGCGCCAGCGCACCTCGCAGGCAGGATGCGTTCCTACTTAGTGGCTCCTGAGGCAGAGGGCTCTGCAGCTGCTCCCATGGCCAGTTGGGCCGCACCACACTATGGAGAAAACTGAGCTGGTTCTGCACAAAATCACTCCTGTGACAGGTACCTGGGGCAGACCAAGGCTGCAGGGCTGAGAGGGCAACACCGAAGCAGTAAAAAACTCCCACACCCTCCACCCTGCCCTTAACCTTTTCTTTCCTCTACTTAAGCTTCTCCCTCTGTGGCCCCAGAGTCTGGAATGATCTCTCTCGTTGCCTATGTGGGGTCATGGCCCTTCCTTTAACAACTGTGCTGACTCTGCCCCATGTGTCCAGATCCCAGCGCAGGGCCTGGCCAGGATTAGGGGCCCAGTGCTCCACGCATGTCTGTGGGAGGAATAAATGAATGAGTGAACAAATGAAGGAGAGCAGGAGAGAAAGCCATCATTTACTATCTCTGGAAATTCACACACAATGTGCTGATTCAACAGGTACCTAAAACTCCTGTCAATGTGGAATAGAGACGCGATGAAACTTAAAATGGTGAAAAAATGTTAATAGCAAGTGACCATGTGACAACATTAATTAAAATTCACCATTTTGGACTACAAAAGATTCTCAGCATTTTGAAACAATCATATAGTATAATAGAGCACATTTCCTATAACCTCATTTGAGTATAACTAAAAGCAAAGTGTGATGTAAACAGAACAACTGCTGGGATATAACTTTTGGATCAAAGAGGGCGCCGAAACCACTAATGCACAATACTTTAAAAATACTAACCATGGCTCCGCTAATAATGTGCAGAATAGAGATAACATCATTCAATGGAGAAAATTTGTACCATTTACTACCTAACACTTATGACAAGCTTGTGAGAAGAGTCAAACAATAATGTAGAAAAAAAGTTAGAAATTGAAAAGGAACACAAAGAAGGCAGAGCAATGACAATAAGAACTTTTAGCATACAATGTTTTAGAGCTCTGAAAGTTGGAATGCTTCATACAGAAATGTAAGAATTGCTTATAGGGTGGCAAATTTTTTCCCTGAAGATTCCCAGTGAAGTCTGTGGACTCTGCAGAATGTTCCCCCAAGTAACAACTTAAACCCCAGTGGAAAAGTCACGTTCCTGGGAGATTTTGGGGCGGTTCTGTGAGCCAAATTATCACTCCCCAGAAAGGGTGCTCTGTCCTGGGAAGCTGAGAGCCTTGTGTACAAATGTGGAGGCTAAAGGTCAGATGGGAGCTGCTGTGGCCCTGAACCCCTGAACTTGCCCTCCTGGGGTGCCAAGAACAGGTCAGGCCATGTGACCCACCGGTTGGGAGGTGGGTTCTCCTGCTCGCTGGCTGTCACTAACCCATGATCCCCAGAGGGCACAGGGATGTCATGTTTATACCCTTTTCAAAGTGCGTGTCATTCCTTACATTCTCCCCTGCAGAGTATGAGAGTTGTGGTTTTTCCACTCTTTGCCAATTGTTGTGGTTTTCAGTCTTTTAACATTGAACCTTTTTGTGAGGTACGAACGGTATCTTGTTTCCATTAGTATTTCTCTGGTGTATAATGCTGCTGATCTCTTTTTCATGTGCTCCTTGTGCTTTAATTGCTTTGTTTCAGTTGTCTTTTCAAGTCTTAGGCCCATGTTTAATTTCTTTGTGTTTTTATGATTGAGAGATATTTATTGCGTATTGATTGTGGCAGTAGAGCTTGAGTGGGGAGAGGAGGGTGTTGATACAGAGGATAAGGCTGCCTTGCAATGGGACCTAGAGTCAAGGACGGTGGAGAGGGCATCCTCACGGAGGGCCAGCCAGGATGGGGTGTCGCAGTGCAGGAGAGGTGAGGCAAGCACAAGGACAGGTGGGGGAGTTTGTGGAGCCAGAGACCACCCACCTGACGAATGTCAACCTGATGGTGGCACCTTGACATGGGGAATCAGGATGAGCACAGTGAGAAGGGCTCCCTCACAGATGGGTGCCCCAGGGTGGCGTATCAGAGCCTAAGCAGTGTCCACACCCGGTGTGTCTGGCATGGTGTATTGGCGCCTTACAGGGTGAGTAGGGCATCCACAGGTAGGGTGGCCTGGTGAGGATATTGTAGGTCAAGTAGGGCAAAACTTCCTTACCCCAGGGAGGGTTTGGTGGCAGAAATAAAAGGTTGGTTCCATATAGGGGAATTAATCAAATACATAGATATACCAAGGAAAATGGGAGCCAAGTCTATCATTGTCAGTAAAGGGAGGTATAAATATGGAAAGGACGCAACCTCTTTGGTGTTGGATTCGAATAGGATGTATCAGTTTGATTTCATGCTAACCAGTATATGCAGGAAAATATAGTAATAAATGTAATACACATATTATTATATTTCTGTGTGCATATATATGCATACACACGCGCGCGCACACACACACACACACACACACACACACACACACACTCCCTAATTCTGTCCACGGAGAAGTCTGGGAGCTTCCCATAGCAATGAGCACAACTACTGCATAGATTTGACTTCTAAGCCACATTTTTAACTAAGAACCAGGGTCCTGGGAGAAATGGCTGATGGGAGCATTGGGGCAGGAGAAGTATAAATGAACCTGGACTACACTGTTGTGTAGACGGTGAGGAATTTCTCAAAGATGACTGGGGAAATGTGTAAAGAACAAAGAATCCAGTCATGCTCTTTTTCTGTGGTGTCTCGGAGGCAGTCGGCTGCTTCAGGATTGAGCTGACCGTCTCTTTCCCAGCCACTAGCTGCCAGAAACTCATGAAGTGAACGATGAATGCAAACTTCATACCTTTAATGAGAAGTGTGTGGTCACAAAGGTTGCTGCTGACGCTCTCAGTGGACACTGGAAGGGTTGTGTGATTCGAATCTTGGTGGAAACGAAAAACAAGATTTCCCCATGAAGCAGGGTGTCTTGACCCATGGCCGTGTCCACCTGCCACTGACTAGGGGCCATTCCTGTTATAGTCAAAGGAGGACTGGAGAAAGAAAGTGCAAGTCTGTTTGGGGTTGCATTGTGTATGCCAATCTGACTATTCTCAACTTGGTCATTGTGAAAAAAAGGGAGAAAGATATTCCTGGTCTCACTGGGACTACTGTGCCTCATTGACGGGTCCCAAGGAGCTAGCAGAATCCACAAACTTTTCAATCTCTCTCTTTTTTTTTAAAATTTATTGGGGTGACAATTGGTAAAATTACATAGATTTCAGGTGTACAATTCTGTATTACATCATCTATAAATCCCATTGTGTGTTCACCACCCAGAGTCAGTTCTCATTCATCACCATATATTTGTCAATCTTTTTATAGAAGATGAAGGAACGGAGGTAAGCAACCTAGCACCAAAAGCACCCAAGATTCAGCATCTTATTAGTCCACATATTCTGCAACACAAACATTGGCGTATTGCTCTGAGGAAACAGCGTGCTAAGAAAAATAAGGAGGAGACCGCAGGATATTCTAAACTTTTGGTCATGAGAATGAAGGAGGGCAAAGAAAAATGCCAGGGGTCAAATATATGGTGATGGAAGGAGAACTCACTCTGGGTGGTGAACACACAATGTGATATATAGATGATGCATTATAGAATTGTACACTTGAAACCTCTATAATTTTACTAACCAATGCCACCCCAATAAATTCAGTTTTAAAAAGAATAAATAAATAAATTTAAAAAGTGTAAATTTACTTAACTAATTACTTGATGCATATTTGGACAATCAAGATTAATGAACTTTGTTCCCTAGTTTATGTTTAGCTAGCTATCATGTTAGTACAGTACCCTAATATATTTCAAAAGGCTTTCATTGTCAAGCGTAAAGTATACTAATGTTTGATAAAGCATTAAAGGCTAGATACGAGTGTATACCACCAACTTTTCTATACACTTGGGATTTCAAAAATTACATATATATATATATATATATATAAATATTATATATATGAAAACAACAATGGGCTCATATGTGAACTATGCAAACCCTACACCAAAGAAAACTAGTGTCAATGGATACATGAATCAAAACTACAATGAAATATTACTACAGACCCATGAGAATGGTGAAATGAAAACAGACAATATAGTTAGTTTTCGGAAGAATGTAAAGCAGACAGAATTTTCATACAGAAATTCATGGTTCTCTCTATATTGTTGTTTCCTTGTTGTGCATACTTCATTCCATTTTTTCAGAAACAATTATAAATTGGTTCAAACCCTTGGATAATTTTTTAGCAGTATTGACGAAAGCTGGAAACACATGTATATACAGCAATCACACCTGTAGGTATATACTGAAGAGAAATCCAATACCTTGGGATACAAAAGAGACACGTAAAGGAATGTTATTACCAGCACTATTCATAACAACACAAATTGGAATCAACCCATCTTTCCATAACAATACAATGAAAACTATAAATGTGCAATAGATGTAAGACAGACCACTACACAGAGATCATAATTTTACTGCTATTTGCAACACTATGAATGAATTCCACCAACACAGTGTTGAATGAAGCAACTAGATACTACAAAAAGACATAATGTATGATTTCATTTACGTAAGATACACAAAGAGGCAAAACTAATCTTTGATGTGATACTGGATATATTTAGTACTCGGGAAGGTACTGAGTAGGACGAGATAAAGGGGCCTTTTGGAAACCTGGCAAAATTATTTCTCATGACCTGCGTCTCCTTTACACAATATACGTTCAGGTGGTAATTCATTGAGCTAGACATTTAACACTTCCTCTGTGAATTATGCTACACTGAAAAGGTTTCTTCAAAAAGAAACAGTGCTAATTCACAATTTTACCCTAGCTGAAGTTTGTAGTACTCTCTTATATGGAGGACTTCATGCTGATGCCTCCCTGGCCATCCATCTGGGAAGTCCCTTCAATGTGACATTCATTGAACTTGAAAGTGGAAAGCTGGGTGCTAAGACAAGGTCTTGTACTGATGAGTTCCTGATGCTTCACCTCACTGAGTCACTGAATTGACCTCATTCCAAAAACTAACGTAAGGATTAGGCTACAGATCTCTGATCCTTTCTGTCTCTGACCATCTATGACTCTTTCATTCTACAAAAGAGAAAGGGCCAGGCAGAAGCCTCAGCAAGAGAAAGGAGGAGCAGAGCAGGGCACTCATCTCTCAAGGAATAAAATGGTTGTTTTAAAGAGAGCCATTGAGTTCATTTTAACCAACACAAGGTAACACAGGCCTTTTAGAGCTGTGTCATGCAATAAATTAATGCTGCCCTTTCTCCTGGATAAAGGGTTTACCTACACCTGGACTCACAATAGTTGCAAAGGTTATAAAACTAAACTTTTCTGACCCCTGTCTTGGTCAACCTGTGTCACAATATCGACTCAATTAATGTTTATTTGATAGTTACTGATTAAGGTTAAGTCACAGAATACCAAATCATACTCAGTACACACTCAGCAAGTACTGGGAACTTGCTTGAACTGAGTGTTTTGCGTGGAAGGAAGCTGCAGAACTCCGGGGATGTGGACCTGAGCTCCAACCCTGCAGTCTGTGTGTCCTTGACATAGGTGCTGAAACTTCCAGGACAGCTTCTTCATCATTCAGGTGGGAATCATTCTACCTTAGGCAAAGGTGAGTGAGTGTATGAAAAGTAAGTGACGGATTTGTCAGCCTCCCTGTAACCATGAAGAATAAACTATATGTTATAAATGGGGTCTTGACAAGTCTTCACTTTCCTTACTAAAAGAGCTTAGAAATAACTGCACTAATCAGTTTTGGACCGATGTGATGCTATCTTGACAGAATATGTCTTTGTACAAGCATTACTGTTAGTGATGTAGTAACGTGTGTCAGTCCAGTGATATTTGGAGCCTCACAACCAGTAAGTGTTGTCTCACGTTCAAGTCTGCATGTCATGCTGGTTCTCGGCTATGAGTTTGTTCCATGAAGTCCCTGTCTTCCACGCTCCACAGAATCCATGCCTATTGTCTTTTCTGAAACCTCCCTTCCTTGCTGTGCATTCTTCATTCCATTGTTTCTGATAACGACAGGCCACAAAAGCACCAGAAGCAGCTGTTTGGGGGGTAACGGAGGTTGGGGAAGCCCTGGATGTTCCAGCTTTCCCCCTCACACTCTCTGACATGGGCTCTTCCCTCAGTGACCTGCACATGTTTCACCCCTGCACTGACAGAGAGGGCCCATCTCCATCTTTTATTTCTTCTCTTGAGAACCTATATCCGTTTTTTCCTCGGAGTCAAATAAAGGCTTCTATTTAACGTGAAGCCTATTATTTTGTGACCAGTCGGAGGGTGCACATTCAGAGAAACAAATGTTTTGGGGTTTGGTTTTGTTTTCCTACCATTGTGCTCGAAGCAGCTGTGTTGTAAGCCACAGTGCACCACACAATGGGCATTAGAAAATACAAGTTCAAATCGTAGTTTTGTTACTAATGAGCAGTGTGACGCTGGATGGGTGTCCTGTTCTCTCTGAGTTTCCCTTTCTCCATTTGAAAAATAAAAATTAATAATTCCTTTTTGCGGTGTTTTTTTTTGGTGAGGTGAGACTTTAGTGTTATAACGTGTCAATGTATTGTTGCTCTAGTTTTATATCCCACACATGAGTGAAGTCATATGGTCCTTGACTTTTTCTGTCTGACTTAATTCACCTAGCATGGTAATCTCAGGATCCACCCATGTTGTCACAAATCACAGTGTTTCATCTTTTCTTATGGCCAAGTAATATACCATTGTATATATGCAAGAAACGAAAATGACAAAGAAACAAATGAAACTCATAGATACAAGCAACAGTTAGTGGTTACCAGAGGGTAACAGGGAAGAGGAGGTGATAGAAGAAGGTAAAGGGGGTCAAATCTATGGTGATGGAAGGAGAACTCACTCTGGGTGGCAAACACACAATGTGATATATAGATGATGCATTATAGAATTGTACACTTGTAACCTATATAATTTTACTAACCAATGTCACCCCAATAAATTCAGTTTTAAAAAGAATAAATAAATAAATTTAAAAAGTGTAAATTTACTTAGCTAATTACTTGATGATGCATATTTGGACATTCAAGATTAATGAACTTTGTTCCCTAGTTTATGTTTATCTAGCTATCATGATAGTACAGTACCCTAATATATTTCCAAAGGCTTTCATTGTCAAGGGTAAAGTATATTAATGTTTGATAAAGCATTAAAGGATAGATAAGGACTTTTTTATACAAAGATTGACCCCTAAGTTATAAATTCTCAACTGGTCATTAATCTGAGAATCCAGAATATTGAGCAATTGTTTTGATCACTGTGTTTACTTCGTTGGTTCTCAACCACACGTGGTGTTTTGAAGAATAGTTAATACCTGAGCTCTACCCCAAACGTGTTAAACCAGAATCTCCAAGGTGTAGCGTTGCAAAGAAGGAGAACAGTGGGGCAAAGATTTTTATAAAAAGAGATTGAAGTATATAGATCTATCTGATTAATTACCTTAGGAGTCTAAGAGGCACATGTTGAATAGCACGGAGAATCCCAGAAGTTTGCATTTTAAGCTCACAGTTGTCTAAGAAGAGGAAGCTGCAATGGATCCAGCTGTCTTCCTGGTGTTCTGCCTCTGCTGTTTGCTTCTCCTTTCACTGTGGAAACAGAACTCTGGGAAGGGGAACCTCCCGCCGGGCCCCACTCCTCTCCCAGTTATTGGAAATATCCTGCAGCTAGATGTGAAGAACATCAGCAAATCCTTAAGCAATGTAAGTATGTTTTATGTTCCTCCAGCAGCTTGCAAAGGTAACGTAAATTAACATCTACTTTTAGGTAAAATATAGTTATTAAAATACATTTAAATAAATTTTAATATATTAAAATAATTGAAATATTTAAATAATTATTTTAATTAATCACTGGGGACTTAATAGTCCTCAATGAGTATTATTTTTGATTTGTCCTCGTCAAGAATAGAATGAAATAGTGTTCTGAGCGTGAGATACACTTAGGTGTTTGTCTGGTGGAATCAAAATAATAAAATGGCAAAAGATGGGAGACCTGCTCTTTTTTGTTTCACCACCATTTACTACGACTTTTGGCTGAAGGTAAATGGTAAGGGAAGTGTTTTTGATTAGTGATTTCATTCAAGAAGTCATCTACCCTGTAAACCGTGTGTTTGGTTCAGAACAGCCATGAAAATTGAACTTCTCTGAAGAAGCCAGTTAATGCCCGATGTCAGGAAATAGCTTGTGATTAGGACCAGGGTGAGAGAAAAAAGTGACCAGGGCCACTGGATGGTGACAGGATCCTTTTTCCTCTGCACACAGCTGCTGTCCGTACCCTATAAATGCTGCAGGTGACAGAAATTGTTCTTCCAGGAGATGCTGCGTGTCCGGGCACTGCCTCTGTGGGGCTCACACGCCTTCTGTGCTAGTGATACCAGCGGATCACACCTGGGCTGGGCCTTTGAGGCACCTGGGGTGATATGAAAACACAGATTTCCAGTATTCATCACAGGGCTACTGAATCAGAATTCTGATGGGAACAGTGGTACCGGTGATCCTGAGCTAGGCAGCTGGGCTTTGGTCCCAAGGTGGGCATCGAGGAGCGATGGGCTCAAGGATCAGAGGTCCACTAAGAAGAGGTTCCAATTTCAGTCTTTTAGGTAGTAGCAAGGGGATGCTGGAAAGGAATTGGAATTCTTTGACATCGGTTTCCTTATTTATAAGTGGGGCAAATGAACCTACTGAAGGTGCTGCTTTGAGGATCCGTTGTAATCTGTACTCTCATTACCCAACTCATTGCCTGGCACATAAGTGGCAGTTGTTAACATTCACCCTCATAGTTATGAATTAAATTCAGAAAGATTTTAGGCTGTATGTTGCAGAATAAAAACAAAAGTAGGGTGATGATATCATACTGAATCCGGCACAAAATATTATTAGATAGTGATTTCTTTTGCTGATATCTGCATCTCCTTTCCCAGCTCTCAAAAGTCTATGGCCCTGTGTTCACCGTGTATTTTGGCATGAACCCCACTGTGGTGCTGTATGGATATGAAGCAGTGAAGGAAGCCCTGATTGATCTGGGAGAGGACTTTTCTGGAAGAGGCAAATTCCCAGTGGCTGAAAGAATTAATAAAGGGTTTGGTAGGTGTGCATGTATGCACGTTCAGCATTGGTAATGGGGGTGGGGAGGATGGAAAATAGGAATGTGAATATCTCCTGTGCAAAGCTTGGCCCATCACGTGACTGCCAGGTGTCAGCTTCCACCTCCTTGCCTAGGACCTCCCTTCCAGTTTCTGCTTCCCTCCTTGTAGGAGTGCTTTTCAGCAATGGAAAGAGATGGAAGGAGATGCGGCGCTTCTCTCTGATGACCCTACGGAATTTCGGGATGGGGAAGAGGAGCATTGAAGACCGCGTTCAGGAGGAAGCCCGCTGTCTGGTGGAGGAGTTGAGAAAAACCAATGGTGGGTGACTCTATACTCTGCTTCTCTGCAACTCTGACCTCAACAGACTGTTCTCTTCTCTGATCACATCCTTGGAAGCATTTCAGGGGGACCATATGGGTAGTCGCCACCAGCCCTCATGTGGAGGAGAGAGGGTTTGCAGCAGAGACGCACGGGAGGTTTTGTGTATCTATACTAGCTGTGTGTGTAGACCCATGATTGTGCATACAGTGTGGGAATAAAAGGTCACTTAATCCAAATCTGCCCCAGTTTTGTTTTCAAATCAGAAATCATGAAGAATCATTTTGAGTCATTTCTTGAAAGAGGGAGCAATGTTTTTCCTAAAGCATAAATGTGGTTTATTTATTCCAGAGCATGGTAAGGTGAGATTTGTCAAGTGGACATAGTGGGAATGACCTCATCAGATTCTTACAGAGCATGTAATAAGTGACATGTGCTTTCACATAATTGGCCTATATTTATATGGTCAACGTCACAGACATATTGAAGCTTACTTCCAAATTCCATGCCTACAGTTCTGGCCAGTAGTGATACTTTTCTATGGTTTTAATGCCTAGGACTCCCTTACTGCAGCCCTCATTAATTGTGCCTTCCATGTAAAGAACTGTTTTATTTTATTTCATTTTCAATTATAGTTAACATACAATATTATATTAGTTTCAGGTGTACAACATAGTGATTGACATTTGCATAATGTATGAAGTGATCACCCCAGTAAGTGTAGTACCCACCTGACTCCATGCATAGTTATCACAATATTATTGACTATATTCCCTATGCTGTACTTTACATCCCTGTGACTATTTTATAACTACCAATTTGTACTTCTTAATGCCTTCACCTTTTTACCCATTTCCCCAACCCCTTTTTTATCTAACAGCCATCAAAATGTTCTGTGTATCTATGAGTTTGTTTCTGTTTTGTTTGTTCGTTTATTTTGTTATTTATATTCCACACAGAAGTGAGATCGTATGATATTTGTTTTTCTCTGTCTGACTTATTTCATTGAGCATAATACCCTCTATGTCCACCTATGTTGTTGCAAATTGTAAGATTTCATTCTTTTTTTTATGGCTGAGTAATGTTTCATTTTATATATATATATATATATATATATATATATATATATATATATATATATACACACACACACCACATCTTCTTCATCCATTTGTCTATTGATGGACATTTCAGTTGCTTCCATGTCTTGACTATTGTAAATAGTGCTGCAATGAACATAGGGGTGCATATATCTTTTCATATTAGTATTGTGGATTTCTTTGGATCAATACCCGGAAGTGGAATTACTGGGTCATCTGGTAGTTCTATTTTTAATTTTTTGGAGGAACCTCCAAACCCGTTTCCATCGAACCTGTGCCAATTTACATTCCCTCCATCAGTGCATGAGGGTTCCCTTTCTCCACATCTTTTCTAGCACTTGTTGTATAAACAACTATTTTAAAACTATCAGCTTGAGTTATTTAATGTTGCTCGCTATTTACTATATTGTTTTATGTATTTTAAGAAATAGATGCTGTAGCATATTCCTGAAAATTACACAACTCTTTACCCTGCTGTCCCTATTAGTTGGCTCTGTTTTCAGCTTTCCTTATATTCCTCTCCCCCTGTGTTGGTATATTAATCATGTCTTTTTAATTTTCTCTGTTTCATGATGCTTTGACATCCTGGGGGCCTTGCAGACCCAGAGAGCCACTACCCCTCTCAGGGTTAGCTAATTCTTAAATAGAGCAAATATCTTGTCTGTGAACATGCCTTCGATTTGTAAACCAAACTATCCAAAGCCCATAGCCTGGTCACCTCCTTTATCAGACTCTCACACACCAAGCCAATATTCTCCTTGCCTGAAATCAGCCCAGGACCAGTTACTGAACAACTAGGGGCCACCCCTATATCCCAGAGCCCTCCCCTCCCGTCCCCAAATTTTTCAAACTATCCAATCATAAGTTTACTAAGCATACCTACCGGGCCTTGCTCATTCCTTCCCATGGAAACTCCAGCATAGGCTTTGGCCCATACTTTCCCCTAGTTCCTTCTGCCTCTTAACCAGCCTTGGTGTTTCCCCATGTAGCCCTGCAAGTTGCGTCCCCTCCTCTCAGGAACTGAGAGTAGCAAACTGTCTTTTCAATGGCTATTGTCTCCTGATCTATTGGTCTCACCATCCGAATAAAAATAAAATCCCAAGTGCATTTTAAATTGTATTTTGGGTTAGAACTTTTATGGTAATTATTTACTTTTTGCCAGCTCTAATGACCTATGAAGTGCTTGTCACCATGAGTCTGATTTTCAGTCTGGATTCCAAATTACCCTGTTATTTAATTCTCTCTCAAAAGAAATAAAAGGAAAGATTAAAAATCACATTTTAGCTGTGAATCACACAGGCAAAGAATTCTCAAGTCTTTCCCAAATTGTCCCCTTACCTTCTAAAATAAAAGATTTTCTGAAAGGTTAGTGTCCTAGCATGTTTCAGCTGAAAAGGAGCCAGGCATAGGAGCAGTTAGCTAAACAGGTTTCCTATTATTTAATTCCTTATCATTTATTTCTTCACAATACTTTTGATTTAAGTCACCCTTGATTACATCTGTGATATGAATTTGGGGGCTTTTTGCTTATAAAGTTTATTGACCATTTGATTTTAGCAATTTCATTTAAATATTGCCCACTAAAAGAAAATTTCTCCTCTGCTGTAATTTGAATGTAAAATGATGGAATTGACCTAAATGATGGTCCAATAAAAAATTTATAATAACATACAATATTCTGTTGATGGCTAGATATATCAATATCCCAGAATTCCACAAATGAGCAGCCTATGTCTACATAAATTAATTGTGGGGCCTGATTGGTTATGACGGACACTATTTCCTAGACCAGGAAATTCTATTTTTTTTTCCTACATTGCAATAAAGAAATAAAAGGACTCCATTTATCAGTTTAACCTAATTTGTTTGCCTTATGTGTGATGTCAGTTTGAAATGGAGATTTCTTATTTTACTTTTATTTTAGGCAACTCTATCTTCTTCTGATTTGTAACATTTGTGTTAGTTTTTCTTCACATACAACATGGATGGCTTTTGCTTTTTACCTTTTTCCATCAGATACCTGAATTTCTCCATAATCTTTCTCTCTTTAATCTTTCCCTTTGTTTATTCTACATGCAGTTCCTTCAACTATTTATTATATATAAAAGGTTTCCAGGTTTCTAACTATTTCCTTCCTTCCTACATCAATGCTTAATTGTCTACAAGCTTACCAGAGAGATGTGATTCTGCATTGATAACCTGAATTATTAGGTGTTTTAAAGAGTGGTCTCTTTAATTTTTTTTCCTTTGGTGTTCAAAATAATGGACACTTTGGGTCAGAATCAAGTAAACAAGGCAGTGATGTAAGTGGATTATTTGGAAAACCATTATTCAACAAGCTAGAATGGAATGGTCAGTTCATATTTAAGGGAAAAGTGATGTGTTGATTTGAAGCATCCTGAAATTTTTGCTGATAAGGAGATTTCCAGGTAGACACTGCTTTAGAGATTCTAAAATTACCATTACCTGTTATGAACAACAAAGACTTTTACATCTATATTTTAACAGCATTTTATAAATCTTTCCCATTCTTTAGCTTCACCCTGTGACCCCACTTTTATCCTGGGCTGTGCTCCCTGCAATGTGATCTGCTCCATTATTTTCCAGAATCGTTTTGATTATACAGACCAGGATTTTCTTAACTTGCTGGAAAAATTCAATGAAAACTTCAGGATTATGAGCTCCCCTTGGATCCAGGTGAGGTCAAGATCCTCCCTTCCTGAGAAATCATTTATGCTCTTTGCTCTGACAAATCCAAAATTCTGTATGGACCAAGCTGTGAAATGAATATTGGCAAACTGGACAAGTTGGGTATTATAATACAGCAACTTTGGAAATCAGACTTTTTTTTCTCTTTTGCTTGCTATAAGTTTTTCATTTCTTTTCTTTTTGGCCTATAGGCTGCAGCTGTTTGTTTATTTAGTGACTTTTCTACACTATTTTTGCAGTCTCTTCTTTGTTATGTGTAGTCTCTGAAATTTCTGTTCCTTCAGCTTCTGTGCATCTAGTGTTTTGATAGAGATTTTGTTGAATGTGAAGAGCCAAAAAGAAGATAGGGAGGAAAGGGAAGGGAAGGGAAGGGCAAGAAAAGGAAGGGAAAGGAAAGCAAAGGAAACCAACTCTTCCAGATTGGCTCTGTGCTGGGGAACTTCTTCAACACTTAGCCATTCCATTTTCAGCTGTGTCTTAGTCTTCAGTTGTTGTTCGCTGAGCTTAGAGATTAGCCAGAAGTGAAAGCTTAGGGTCTCCTCAGGTCTTTTTTTAGCCCAGGTCCTGTCCTGGGCATGTACAAAGCTTTGTAGATTTCTCGGGATACATGGTGCTTTTGAAGGCCCTAATTTGCCAAAGATACTCTCTCCCCAGCTTTTCTTCCCAGGGTATTGGTGCACTATTTTATGCCTTAACTGTAATCTTTTGCCTCAGGTGGCTGCAGGATGTTCACTCACCTTGCAAGGTTTTTGAGACATCCCTGCTGCGTTTCTATCCTGAGTTCTAAGTTAGATGAAACAAAGATAAGTGCCTGTATCAGTCCTTCAGGTTGCCCCAGACAGGTCAGAACAGAAACACAATTCTTTGCGAGTGAGGTCTGCTCTTTTTCCTCCAGAACTAGGAACCAGGGACCCTCATAAGAAGCTGACCTTGTTAAGACCACTGCCAAGCTAAGGAGAAGTGGGGTATGGGGGAGGGGGGAAATGACACAAAGCTTTCCCACTATTTTTAAGTTGCCTTTTTCTTGATTCAGTTGCCTTTCATTTGATTGCTGTAAGCATTTGTTCTCTAGTGTTCTGATAAGTTGATTCTGACAGTGTTTGCTTGATTTTTTGATGTTTTTATGGAGACTCAGGCCTTTGGAGCTGTCTCCTGCACCATTTTTGCTACTGTTGCTCTGTGAAGTGAATGTTTTGAATACTGTAGTCCTGCCCAGAGCTTAGTGTCATGGAGTGAACATCTGGAAAAGATGACTGAACCCTTTATTTTACAGATAAGAAAAGAAATGCCCAAATATACAGCTGGAAAGCAAACACATTGGCTCTTTGGCCAGTGGTTTTTTCCACCAAACCTCAAAGCCCAGTTTCCATGAACTACTTTGGTGATAACACTCAATGAACACCCAGGCCGTGGCTGAAAGTCTTCTACTGCCTTTAAGGCTGGTCCTCCAGTCCCACTTAGTGGCTTCTTCATCGCATGATTTGGCAAAACATCTCAATTTAGGAAGGAAGAGAATATTTCCTTCATGGAGGGAAAATGTTTGGGACCACACATGCTGCCAGGAACACTGACTAGGTTGGGGTGTTTGATGCTCTGGTGGGGGTCCTTGCTGACAAGATAATTGAGCTTGGGATGAATGACAAAATGATTGGAGTTGTGGTGCATGAACCATAAACATCACAATTTTGCCCTGTGCTGAGCTGATACATGTTATACTCTGCCTAAATAAGATTATGTGATCTTAGAGGTCACTTACTTGCTGTGGTGCATAAATACTTTATCCATAAAATGCTGAGTTGGGTTTCATGGCATTTTTGTACCCCTCCCAGTTAGAAAATAGTGATTCTATTTCCGAGGCTGCTATGTAATAGTAGCAACAGCAGGGAGTGAGTGCTTCGTGTTCTATATCAGGTTGCCCAAACTCCATTAGCTCCTATCCTCGTCTGTTAAATGTGAATCACAGTAGTAGTAGTAATTCATGCCATTCTATATATTTCAAGGTTGTAGAGAAACATTAATGTGAAAAATGAGAGAATTGACATAAAGATGTTTTAACACTGTAAGGCTGATGTATGAGGTGTGGGAAAATATTATCATCTTTTCTCATCTGGTCAGCGTTTTCTCCCTTAAATATCTCTATCAGCACGGAGAATGACTTTACATGTACAATATGAAATGCTCCTCCTGAAGATAGGGACCACTTTTTATTCACCTCCGTTATGTCTTCAAAACATGTTTTTAATTTAATAACTTTTTGTTTTTAATCTTTAAGGTTTGCAATAATTTTCCTGCTATCATTGATTATCTCCCAGGAAGTCATAACAAAATACTTAAAAACGTTGCCGATTTAAGAAGTTATGTTTTGGAGAAAATAAAGGAACACCAAGCAACCCTGGACATTAACAATCCTCGGGACTTCATTGATTGTTTCTTGATCAAAATGGAACAGGTAAAATGTTAATAACAGATCAATTACGTGTTTGTCTGCGTGTTTTGGTTCATTGATTAGTTCTGTACTTATTGGAAATGTTTAAGTGGTCAGGCAAGAAATACTTAATGAATACTTTAGGTACTTATTGTATACATAGATCTGGATTGAGCATCATGAAAGATTTAAAATTAAATCATTCAATAACCGGAATACATAGACCCCGTTTATTAGGTACTAATAAACTACCTGAGGAGAAATAGAATGTACAGCTCAGGTGAAATGGAAATACAAATAAGTTAGACAATATGAGATATTGAGCCATAAAATGAAGGTGCGTGTCATCATTTCATGCAGTATGTGGGAGAGTGAGAAGGAAAGGTGGGCTTCCTGCATATCTTGAGGATTGATGTAGCACTTCAAATATTTGCAATAAGGGACAGGAAAGGAAATTTCAGATTGGTAGAATGGTACAATGAGAGGTCCAGAGGTGTGTGGTGGCAAAGAAATTAGATGGATGGAAGAGAGAAAACTTAACTAAGTATAAAGTAAATGAAAATGAATGTGGATAGATACAGAGTTGGAAGTTGGGGTCCATCAAGTAACTGTAAACCGGAATGAATGTCAGCATGAAAAGTTTTGATTTGATTAGTTTTGTATATGAACCAGAACAAGAGTAGGATGCAAATAATTACTGGGGAAAATTTTCCTGGGAGTTCTGTGGAATGATCTGTATGATGAGAATGAATCTCAAGGACCTGCTGTGAGCTTTTTTCATTTCTTTAGTCATAATATGTTCAAGATTCATTGATGTTGCAGAATATATCAGTATTTTATTCCTTTATTAATGGTTTATTAATTTATTAATTATTAATTTAATTATTAATTATTAATTTATTAATTATTTATAAATGTGATATATAAAATCACATTTTATATATCCATTCGTTAGTTGATGGACGTTTTGGTAGTTTCTGGGTTTTTTTTGTGTGGATTTTTTTGTTATTATGAAATGTCTATGGACATTTGTGTACAGGTTTTTGTGTATATGTATGTTTTAATTTCTCTTGAATATTTACCTAGTCGTAGACTTGCTGGGTCATATAACTTTATATTTAACCTTTGGAGGAAGTATGACAGATCGAAGATAAAATGTAAGAGCTGAAAATATAAAACTCTTAGAAGAAAACCTAGTTATAAAATTGGCTGTACCACTTTATATTCTTACCAGCAATGTATGAAGGTTATAATCTCTCCACATCCTTGCTGATGCTTTTTATTATCTGTTGTTTTGATTCTAGCCATCCCAGGAGGTGTGTAAAGTGGGTTTTCATTGTGGTTTTGATTTGCATTTCCCTGATGGCTAATGGTGTTCAGCATCTTTCATGGTCTTTTTGGCCGTTTCTATATCTCTTTGGAGAAATGTCTTCCAATCCTTTGCCCATCTTTTAGTTTGGCTATTATTATTTTTAAATTATTGAGATGCAAGTGTTCTTATATATTATAGATATCAGTCCTTTATTAGCTGTATGATTTGCAGATATTTTCTCCTATTTTGTGGTTTGTCTTTTCACTTTTTAAAAAAATTTAATTGAGGTGACATTGGTTAGTAAAATTATATAGGTTTCAAGTGTACATTTCAATAATGCACCATCTACATATTACATTGTGTGTTCACCACCCAGAGACAGTTCTTCCATCACCATATATTTGACCCCATTTTACTTTCTTTTTTTCTATTTAAAAACATTTTTTTTAGTTTCAGGTGTACAAAACAGTGTAACAGTTAGACATTTACACCCCTCACAAAGTGAAAACCTCCCCCAATCTTCTATCCCTCTGACAGAAGTCAGAGGTTACTATTGGAATAGTAATGGAATAGTAATAAAGCTGTTACTATTTCATTGATTATATTCCCTATGTTGTACTCCATCTCCCATTTTACTTTCTTGATAGCATCTTTAGAAATACAAAAGTTTTAAATTTTGTGAAATCCAATTTATTTATTTATTTTTTTGGTTAATTGTGCTATTGGTATCATATCTAAGAGACTATTGTCTAATTTAAGGTCATAAAGATTTACCCCAAGTTTTCTTCTAAGAGTTTTATACTTTTATTTCTTACATTTAGGTCTATGATCGATTTTAAATCAATTTTTGATTATATTGTGAGGTATGGGTCCAACTTCATTCTTTTGTATAACCAGTTGTCTCAGCACCATTTGTTAAAAAGACAATTTTTTCCATATGAATGGTCTTGTCAATTTTGTTGAAAATCAATTGACTGTAAATGTGAAGGTTTATTTTGGGACTTGCAATTCTATTTCACTGATCTATGTATGTTGCTTTATGCCAGCACCACACAATCTTGATTATGATAGCTGTTTTGTAAGTTTTGACATCAGGAAGTATGAGTCCTCCACTTTTTTTTTTTTTTTTTTTTTTTGCTCCTCTTTTATCTGTTCTTGGTCACTCACATTTCCACATGAATTTTAGGATAACCTTCTCAACTTCTGTGAAGAAGCTAGCAGACATTTTGATTTGGATCATGTTGAATTTATAGGTCAATTTGGGGAGTAATGCCATCTAACAATTTTAAGTCTTTCAAGAGATGAATGTGAGATGTCTTTCCATTTACTTAGGTCTTCTTTAATTTCTTTCGACAATGTTTTATATAGGCTAGCTTAATTTTTGATTGGCTATGTGTGCATAAATATTAATTCTTCTCTGTTCAAATTCACTTGAACAGAGAGAAATATTAATAATGGTTTGTAAGTGGTCTACTCTCCTTCCTGGCCGTAGAGTAATTTTGAGTTGACAAGCTTACAAAACCATGTGAAGTTGATGTAACCACTGGGATGATTACCTTTTCCTAGCATGGACAGCTGTTGAAAGAGTTATTATAGTTTGTCTTAATGGAGTTGATTACATAATATTAGTTATGCCATAGGTCACTTGCAGATGATAAGAACTTTATTAAATAAATGCTTGTCTAGAGGATTGGATAGGAAGAAATTACTATTTTTTGCATGTTAATGACCTCCATAGTCAATATTTCCAACTTTCCTATTTTTAGAGTCAATTTTTGCATTACATTGGACACAGAAATCTCATCTGAAGTCATCATTAGTTGTCCTTCTAAAAGCATTAGAAGTGCTTTTACTCTCCAACTTTCAATTGATGGGAGCTCTATTCATTCAGTCCCTTATCCTCAGCGTCTGCGCGACCCTTATTCTCTCCTTCATCTCCATATGTACAGTGAATGCTCAAATTCTCTGTCTTCCTGTCTGTAGTGTTTTTTTCTATTTGTATATTCTTATTAATTCCTCCACTCATTCCTAGACCAAGTTGCCTATTGCCTCACATCTGGAATACAATATAGTAGTCCCCCGACTTATCCACAATTTTGCTTTTTAGTTACCCACAGACAGTTGTGGTCTGAAAATATTAAATGAAAAATTCCAGAAATAAACAATTCATGAGTTTTAAATTACACACCAGTTTGAGTAGCATGATAAAATCTCGCACTGTCCAGCTCCCTCCCGCTCTACCCTGCCCAAGTTGTAAATCATACCTTTGTCCAGCATATGCTTATCCACTGCTTATCACTTAATAACCGACTTGGTTATGAGATCAACTGTCTTGATGTCAGGGTGCTTGTGGTTGAGTCACTCTTAATTTGCTTAATAATGGCCCCAAAGTGTAGGAGTAGTGATGCTGGCAATATGCTAAAAAGAAGCTATAAAGTGCTTCCTTTAAATGAAAAGTTGAAAATTCTCTACTTAACAAGGAAAGAAAAAAAAATTGTATGCTGAGGTTGCTAAAGCAGATCTGTAGTAATAACGAATCTTCCTTCTATTCTTGAAATTGTGAAGAAGAAAAAAGAAATTTGTGTTAGTTTGGCTTTTGCACCTGAAATTGCAAAAGTTACAGCCACAGTGCATTATAAGTACTTATTTAAGATGGAAAAGGCATTAAATTTGTGTGTGGAAGACATGAACAGAAAATAATAATAATAATAATAATAATAATAATAATAATAATAATAATGCACACACACACACACACACACACATGATTTGGTACTATACACGGTTTCAGGCATCCACTGGGGTTTTGGAATGTATCCCCTGCAGATCTGCAGGTAAGGGGGGACTGCTGCAGTGGTGGGCCCCAGTGACTTTGTGAATCCACTCTTTCTCTATAATCTATTCTGGGATATGCTGCCATGTTCACTTTTGCCCATTTTCAATTTCATAATGAGTCTTTAGGCATATGGAGTCTACATAAATTCTTTAACAGAAGAGAACTGTAAACTTTTGATCCTGGCTTATAAACACCTTTCAAGATAGGGCTCTAATTTACCCATTTCTGTCAATTAAGATTGTGTTTACCTACCAACCAGAGAAAACCCGATTAACAATAGTTTAAAGAAATAATGGGTTAATTTATTGTAGGGAGTCTCATGTTGGACAATCTAGGTTAGCACAGTTGCCCTGAAGTATGATAGACTCAAGTGCCTTCCTTTTTTCTAAAGCATACTTTAGAAAAAAGATGCATATAGGCTTCATCTTAATGCTTGCATACTCATTTTCCAAGGTGATGTCTATACCACCTCCACCTTCGTCTCTGTTTTGAGTAAGAAGGAAAGAGAACGTGCCATCAGCAAGCTATTGGCGAGAAATATGTTGCTTGGCCAATGTAACTGCAAAAGAGGTTGGGAAATGGAGTTTTTAGGCAAGCAAAGTATTAAAGGGGTAGGAATTGAAGGTTGGTCAACTCATCTACACACTTTGCCATACCATACAATTGTGGTGGTTGTTGTTTTAATACTACACTCTCCAGTTTCTTAGTTTGCTGGACTTAGTTTGCTTAACAATGTGAGTGATTTGGGATTTATTGTAATTACGTATGCTGGCAAACTGTCAAATAATTGCATCAAATTATTCCTAGGAGAAGCACAATCCACAGTTGGAGTTTACTTTTGAAAACTTGATAGCCACTGTAACGGATTTGTTTGGAGCCGGGACAGAGACAACGAGCACCACGCTGAGATATGCTCTCCTGCTCCTGCTGAAGCACCCGGAGGTCACAGGTAGGCCCAACATGGCGGGCCAGGGGGATTTCAGAAAAGATGTTGGGAGGACACTGCTAGTGCATTCCATCTTCTTAGAGAAGCTTCATTCTTGAAATTTCTGTACCACCAGCTAATTTCTCCAAATATGAAAAATAGGTAAATGTGAGACAAATTTGCACAATAGCCAGATAGGATGACTGAGAGAAGTAAAGACAGTGTGAGCCATAGCAAAAGCAATAAAGTGGTGAATTTCATGATAAAAAACTTCCATAAGTGTCTGCATTTCATGGGACAGGATTTGCAGCAGGCATAGCTAGCATAAATTTGCCTAGGATTGAATCTTAGTTTTCTTAGGAAGAGGCCACTTTGAATGGTAGTTATGTTCTCACAGAAATATTTCCTTATTCTGAATATGCAGTGTTCTAATGCTAGGGTAGTGAAGATGGGAACTATATTTGTGGAAATTCTAGAAGTTTGTTGAGAAAGCCTGAGAAAATTTCCACAGTCTGGAAAGTATTTATAAAAGATACATGCTATGTAGACTGAAGATAGGCCTAAAGGAATTTTTTTCCTTTTTAAACAACTTTATTTTTTCCAGGTTTATTGAGATATAATTAATAAATAAATATCATGTATATTTAAGGTGTACAACACAATGGTTTCATATACATATACATTGTAAAATAATTATCACAATCAAGCTAATTAACACATCTATCATCTCACATAGTTAAGATTCTTTTTTGTTTTTGGTGTGGTAACAATACTTAATATCTGCTCCCTTAGCAAATTTCAAGTATACAATATAGTATTATTAACTATTGTCAACTGTAGATCTATATTGTACATTATATCCCCAGAACTTACTCATCTTGTAACAGAAACTTATAATCCTTTGACTAAAATCACTCCATTTCTCCCACCTTCCAGTCTCTGGCAACCACCACTCTACTATTTGCTTCTATGAGTTCAACTTTTTCAGATTCCACATATAAGCAAGATTACACAGTATTCCTTTTTATATGTCTGGCTTATTTTACTTAGCATAATATCCTCTAGGTTCATCCACGTTGTTGCAAATGGCAGGATTTCCTTCTTTATTGGCTGAACAATATTCTATTATATATATATATATATATCCCCTTTTCTTTATCTTTCATCCATTGATGGACACTTAGGTTGTTTCCATATCTTGACTATTATGAATAATACTGCAATGAACATGGAAGTGCAGATATCTCTTTGAGATGCTGATTCATTTTCTTTGGATATTATATATACCCAGATGTGGAATTGCTGGATCATTTCGTATTTCTATTTTTAATTTTTTGAGGAACTTCCATAACGTTTTCTTCCCCCCCTTTTTTCCTCCCCCCTCTTCCGCCTCCCCCCATCTAGTTGTGTAGGACACAGCTCCCTGGCCCATGCTGGTATTATGAGCCTTGCACTCTCCCGGCCCCCCGCCCCCCGCCTCCCCGCTGAGGCAGTCGGTCGCCAGTTGTCGGTGGGCCACTCACAGCAGCTCACGGCAGCCACTTGCCAGCTGCCGGCTGCCCACACTGACCACTGGCCTCTCACGCTGGCCACCAGTCCCTCCTCACAGCACACAGTAGCTCATGGCAGCACAGCAGCGGGCGGCAGCCCACAGCACCTCACGCCAACCTCCAGCTGCTCACAGCAGCCCAGCTCCAGGGAGAGCCGTTTGTTCACAATTTTAGCTGTAGAGGGCGCAGCTCACTGGCCCATGTGGGAATCCAAGGGGTGACCTCAGGGTTAGGAGCACGGCACTCCAACCACCTGAGTCACCTGAGTCAACCATTTCCATAATGGTTGTACCAATTTACATTCCTATCAACTATGTGCAAGGATTTCCTTTTCCCATATCCTCACCAATACTTATCTCTTATCTTTCTTAAGAGGATAATAGCCATTCTAACAGGTGTAAGGTGATAAAACTTGTCATATGGGTGTAAGGTGGGCTTGTTATATATGGTCTTTATTATATTGAGGTATATTTCTTCTGTATGTAATTGCTGAGAGTTTTTATCATAAAAGGATTTTGAATTTTATTAAATACTTTTTTGCATCTATTGAGATGATCATATGATTTTTATCCATTCTGTTAATGTGGTGTATCATATATATTGTTTTGAATATTTTGAACCACTCAAGGAAAAATCTGAGTTGATCATGGTGTATGATCCTTTTCATGTGCTGTTGAATTTGGTTTGCTAGTTTGGGGTTGAGATTTTTGCATCTATATTTGTCAGTGATATTGGCCTGTAATTTTCTTTTCTTGTACTGACATCACTCTTCTAAAGGAATTTTATTATTCTAGAAGTCTGAGTCCAGAAAAAATGGTGTTTGCCATAAAAATTTCTTTGGGGTCAATAGTTTTATCTTTTATGAAACGTTGGAGAAGAAGAGCATACAAACAGTCACCAAGTCTTTAAGAAATTTCTGAAACATAGAAAGCAGATGGAGGGTTGATAGCCCAATTACATAGGGGACTGAATTGGTAACCTAAATGTCAAAAAAGGAAGATTTATCATGAGCAAACAAGCCAATTCATGCCCCTACAATCTCATAAGGCGTAGTATTGGAAGAATGTGTCCAAGAGAGAGGGAGAATGCAGTGGAAAATGGGAGGCTCTTCCTGCCCGCACTCCTTTTACAACTTCTCTTAGCAGGTAACTATTTTCCTTCCACAGGAAAGGGAGGTTTACTCTCTAAAGAAACTGAACTTAAGAGGCCCTGCATTCAGGGACACTTGGCAGAAACGGGAAAGAGTGAGCTGTAGGGCTGAAAAGAAAGACTAATTAAGAGTCCACTTGAATTCTGAGACCCTTCGCTCCTTTCTACATCCTGTTCCTAAAATTCAGGAGCCAGATGCATACGCCAGAGAATGAACAGCTCCAGAGATAGGACCTCCATCTTCTGCCATTTTGATAGAAAATACTCACCAAATTCCCAGCACAGTGAATGAAATAATGATATCCACTTCAAGACAGAGGATCATAAAATTTCAGAACACCAGGATTAAAGAGAAATTCATAGAAACTTTCAGAGATACATTAGGTCATATATGGCATTAGAATTCTCAACTATCATCTTGAGTATTAATAGTTAAAAGATATGTTTCAGATTTACAAGTTGGCAAAAAAAAAAAAACCCACAAAATACTTATCCTCTAATTTATTTTGTTTAAATTGCTGCTTTATATTCTTAGAAATATACTGGAAGATATGCTTCATCCAAATATCTGAAATCAAGTCAGAGGAAGTCATGGGCTCCAGGAATCAGGAGATCTCATAGGAGAATGGAAGTTTTAGGGAGAGTGTTAGGCACCAGGCAGAGAAAACATCTGTTTTAAAATGGACTAAGTGGAGAAAAGCAGATGTGAAAAAAGACAACAAAAACAAAAGACAATGATCAATTATATGAGGTTTTCCAAATATTAGAAAATTATTACTAGGGATTTGAAACATTATCTGAGCATTTGCAATAATTCTAAATTGACATCTAAAATTGAGGAATTCCGTGTGCATCCATATGTTCATTGCAGCATTATTTACAATAGTCAAGATGTGGACGCAGCCTAGGTGTCCATCGATGAATGAATGGATAAAGAGGAGGTGGTACATATATACCATGGACTATTGCTCGGCCATGGAAGGGAATGGTTCTTGCCATTTGCGGTGGCATGAATGGACCTGGAGGGTACTGTGCTAAATGGAGTATGTCTGACAGAGAAAGACAGATGCAATGTGGAATTCGCTTATATGTGGAATCTAAAGAACAAAATAAGCAAACAAAAAAAAACAGAAACACACTCATAGATACAAAGAACATTTTTATGGTTGCCAGATGGGACAGGGGTTGAGGGGGTGGGTAAAATCTGGGAATGGATTAAGAAGTACTAATGGGTTGTTACAAAATAGTCACGGGATATAGGGTATAGCATAAGGAATATAGTCAATAATATTGTAATAACTATGTATGTTGTCAGATGGGTACTAGATTTATCGGGGTGATAGATGGAAGGGGATTTGGGGGACAGGATGAAAAAGGTGACGGGATTAAAAAGTACAAATTGGTAGTTACAAAGTATTCATGGGGATGTAAAGTGAAGCATAGGGAATATAGTCAATATGATGGTAATAGCTATGTATAGTGCCAGTGGGTACCAGACTAGTCAGGGGGATCAAATGAAACAAATGTCTAATCACTATGCTGTACACCTGAAATTAATATAAAACAATATTGAGTGTTAGTTGTAATTGAAAATTTTAAAAGGGGAGGGGGGAAGGTGAAGGGAAATAAAACGTTCAAATTTCCAGGTATAAAACAAGTAAGTCATGGGGCTGTGATGTACAGCATGGGGAATATAGTCAATAATATTGTGATAGCATGGTATGGTGTCAAATGGTTGCTAGAATTATGGTGATCACTTCTCTAGGTATATAAATGTTGAACAAATATGGTGTACATCTGAAACTGATATAATGTTGTATGTTAGCTATATTTTTTAATAAAAATCTTTAAAAATATAAATTAGAAAATTTAGGTATTGAAATAGGCACTTGTAAGACCAAGAAGATACAAAAGATGAAACATAATCATAGTTTTCTTACCAGTATAATATTTATTATAGTCACAATGATATAAACAATGGATATTGATGTAATAAAAAGTTGTGATATAAATTTATTGGGGAAAATGAATTGAGGGGGAAATGTATGTGTGTGTGTGTGTGTGTGTGTGTGTGTGTGTGTGTGACTCTGTTTCTGGGTGTGTGTATTTTGTATGGGGTGGTGGTTGAGATGTAAGCCCAAATTGCCTAAACTGGATTAATCAAGAAATAGAGAAAAAAAAAAACTAAGAAAATTAAGAATAATATATGTTTTTGTGGGTCTAATGCTGTGTCTGGAATACAATTAGTACAATTGTAACAACAAATTTTAGTTCCCTTCATAAAAAAAAGTAATAGAAATAATCATCATTTAGAAGTAAGAAATGTAAATTTCATAAGAAAATGCTAGAAAGTTTCAAAGTGGCTGCCTTTGGGAGAGTGTGAGGATGAGAGAAAGTGTCATCGCAAGATGCATATAAATACACATACACACAACACTATTGTGTGTTTAGTCACTATATTTAGTCACACAAACCATGCATGCATATACGAGTACATCAGTTATAGAATTTGATCTTTAAGCATCATTTTTTTAATATGAAATTAATATTTGATTCCTGTTTTTCTTTCTGTGAGGACAAATCATCTCTTTTTTTCTTTAATAAATTTTTATTTTTCAATTACAGCTGACGTAGAATATTACATTGGTTTCAGGTGTACAACATAATGATTAGGCATTTATATAACTTATGAAGTTATCACCCCAATAAATCTAGTACCCATCTGACACCATATATATAGTTATTACACTATTATTGACTATATTCCTTATACTGTACTTTACATCCCCATAACTATTTTGTGGCTACCAATTTGTAATTCTTAATCCCTTCTTCTTTTCCATCCCTCCTCCCAACCCCCTCCCATCTGGCAATTATCAAATGTTCTCTGTGTCTATGAGTTTGTTTCTGTTTTGTTCATTTGTTTTCTTCTTTAGACTCCACTTATATAAGTGAAATCATATGGCATTTGTCTTTCTCTGTTTGACTTACTCTACTCAGCTTTCCATGTCCATCCATGTTGTTGCAGATGGCAAGACTTCATTCTTTTTTTATGGCGGGGTATAATATTTCATTGTAGATATGTACCACCTCTTCTTTATCCATTTATGGACACCCAGATTGTCTCCATATATTGGCTACTGTAAATAATGCTGCAATGAACATGTGGATGCACGTGTCCCTTTTAAGTAGTGTTTTGGGTATCTTTGAATAAATACCCGGAAGTAGGTTTATGGTCCTTCTTTGTCTCTTGTTACAGCCTTTGTGTTAAAGTCTATTTTGTCTGGTATAAGTATTGCTACCTGAGCTTTTCTTCCCCATTCCATTTTCATGAAATATCTTTTTCCATCCCTTTACTTTCAGTCTGTGTGTGTCTTTCAATCTTAAGTGAGTCTCTTGTAGACAGCCAATGTAAAGGTCTTGTTTTCTTATCCATTCCGCCAACCTATCTATGTCTCTTGATTGAGAATTTAATCCACTTACATTTAAAATAATTACTGATAGATATGTAGTTATTGCCATTTTATTATTCATATTTTCTACCTATTTTTTTCTTCTTCTTCCTTTTAAAGTAGTCCCTCTAACATGTTTTGTAATACTGGTTTGGTGGTGGTGAACTCCTTTAGCTTTTTCTTGTCTGACAAGCTCCTTTTCTGTCCTTTAATTCTACATCATAGCTTTGCTGGGTGGAGTAATTTTGGTTGTAGGTCATTGCATTTCATCACTTTGAATATTTTGTACCAGTCCCCTCTGGCCTGCAAAGTTTCTGTTGAGAAATAAGCTGACAGCCTTATGGGAGCTCCCTTGTAGGTAACTAACTGCTTTTCTCTTGCTGCTTTTAAGATTCTCTCTTTGAATGTCTAACCACTATGCTGTGCACCTGAAACTAATCTAAAATAATACTGAATGTCAAGTGTTACTGAAAAAAGTAAACAAATAATTTTTTTTCCCCGCCCTCCCTCCACAAATAATTTTTTTGAAGGTTCTTTGCCTTAATCTTTGACATTGTAATTATGATGTGTCTTGGTGTAGGCCTCTTTGGGTTTGTTTTGTTTGGGACTCTCTGCACTTTCTGGGCTTATATGTCTATTTCCCTCACCAGATTTGGAAAGTTTTCCATCACTATTTCTTCAAATAGTTATTTAATTCCTTGTTCTTTCTCTTCTTCTGCTGGTACCCCTATGATGTGAATGTTGGTACACTTGATGTTGTCCCAGAGGCCGCATAAACTATCCTCGTTTTTTTTTTAAATTCATTTTTCATTTTGCTATCATTATTTTTTTCTTTTTGCTGTTCTTATTGGGTATTTTTTGCTACCTCATTTTCCAAATTGCTGATTTGTACCTCTGCTTCATCTAATCTACTGTTGATTCCCTCAAATGTATTCTCATTTCAGTTATTGTATTCTTCATTTTTGACTGGTTCTTTTTTATGTTTTGTGTCTCCATATATTTCTATACAATCTCTTTGTTGAAGTTCTCCCTGAGATCACTGATCATCCTTATAACCAGTGTTTTGAACTCTGCGTCTGGTAGATTGCTTGTCTCTATTTTGTTTAGTTCCTTTTCTGGAGTTTTCTTCTATTCTTTCATTTGGGATATGTTTCTTTGTCTCTCCTTTTTGGCTGCCTCCCTGTGTTTGTTTCTATTTATTAGATAGGGTTGCTATGTCTCTCAGTCTTAGTAGAGTGGTCTCATGTAGTAGGTGTCCTGTGTGAGGACCAGTGCCGCAGTCTCCCTGGTTATCTGAGGCAAATGATGCAGGTGTGTCCCTTGTGTGCATTGTGTGTGCCCTCCTCTTGTAGTTGAACCTTGGTTGCTATTTGCACATCACTGGGAGGGACTGACCCTTGGCTGATTGGTTGTGAACACTGGCCATGACAACAGTGGAGAAGCTGTTGAACAGGGGCTGACCCTATGGAGCAGAATTCACTTTAGCAAGGCTCTGGTGCTTGCCAAGTCTGCCCTTTGTGTCATCCTTGGAGGCAGCCGGGTCATGCTTCAGCTAAGATTGAAGCCAGTCACCAGACATGTCAGCCTCAGGGCCTCCTGGGAGGGGCTCTGCTGCAGGCCAAGTTCAGCCACAGCCTGTGCCCTGCCAGGGGCCACCTGACATGAGCCTCAAAGCAATCTGCAAATGGCTGCCACCTATGCTGGGTTTAGAGGTGCCTGAGAGAGGCCAAGCCTCTAACTGAGAACTGCTGCCTCTAGTGCCAGGCTTGGGGCTACACAGCAATAGGTACAGGGCACACTAAGGCCAGATACTGCTGTTTTGGGGTTTGTGAACCTTTGAGAGATTTTAAGGTAGTCCACAACATGAGTCATGACAGGCATTTGTATGGAAAAGCCTCTGGAAGCAACTTGAGTGAGCACACAAGTAGGTTGGGGCAGAGTCTCAGGGAATCACCAGGGTGGGACAAACAGTGTTAGCCAGGTTCATGGAGACTCAGATGTGGTAGCTACCTGTGTCTGCACAGTGGACAGTGGAAGGGCTCAACAAAGGAACAATGGCTTCTGCCAGCACTTCTGTCTGGGAGAAAGTTGTCCCTTCAACCCTCACTCTGAAGGCAGACAATTCAGTTCCTTCCTGTATGTCCCTGGTATCTTTCAAACTGCTGCCCCAGAGCTGGAGCTCAGAGTGGGTGAGTCCATCAGTGAGTACGTCCATGGTGTGGGCCCTTTATGAGGAATACCTGGGACTTGAGCAGTACTCTATCTCAATCAGCCACAATCTGCATAGGTTTTCATAAACAAAAATTTCAGGGACTTCTCTTCCCAGCACTGAAACCCTGGGCTGGGGGGCTTTGTATAGGGTTGGGAACCCTCCCTCCTCAGCAGGAACCTCCACAGCTAAGATATCCCTTCTGATTTTTTACCACCACACGCAGGTATGGGTCCAGCTCGTTCCACATCTCTGTCCCTCCTACCCATCTAGACATAGCTTCTTCTGTGTATCCTTAGTTATAGGACTGCTATTCAGCTAGACTTTAGGCAATTCTTAATGATTGTTCTGTATGGTTGTAATTTGAGGTGGTCGTGGAAGGAGGCGTGCACTGTGTTTACCTATTCTTCCATCTTGACCAGAACTGAGGACAGTCATTTCTTGGGTTAATAATATGCTATTTATATTTTGAAGCATTTCATAATTTTTATTTGCATTATTTCTCTTGTATGCTAATATATAGGTGCACACAGATGTATCTCAAAGCCTAGCTTATATAAGAATCATATGTATCTATATTATGATACATAATAATGTCTAGGTATATTTCAGGGCATATAACTGATATTTATAATGACATTGGGACACCTTCGGATTGCTTCACGTATTCCTGAATGGGTATGCAAATGTGGTATGGTATGCATTTTCCTTTTTTTTCATCAGTCTTACTTGCATCTTATCAGCTAAAGTCCAGGAAGAGATTGACCGTGTGGTTGGCAGACACCGGAGCCCCTGTATGCAGGACAGGAGCCACATGCCCTACACAGATGCCGTGGTGCATGAGGCCCAGAGATACATAGACCTTGTCCCCACCAATCTGCCCCATTTGGTGACCCGTGATGTTAAATTCAGAAACTACCTCATCCCCAAGGTAAGATGTGTTTCTCTTCTTCTACTGACTTCAGTGGTTTTAAAGTTCCCATTTTCACAATATGGGTCCAGTCCTTTATGAATAGAAGATGAGAGAAGTACAAAAACCATATGTGTGACAGCTTGGTGGATACTGTGTTGTTTCTGGTTTTGACTATAAGCTTTGTAACAGGCATTTATACCTGGCAGTGTAGGTCTTAGAAATTTGTTCAGCTTCTTTTTTGTTTTTTAATTAAAGTTTATTGGAGTGACAATGGTTAGTAAAGTTACATAGATTTCAATTGTACAATTTTTTTGTTCAGCTTCTTTAATATTGTTTGGGTAATCATAATTACTTATATTTCCAAAGGAATGTTAGTATCTGTTTATAAATTTACCAAAACGCTCTGCTGGGATTTTTATCAGGGTAATATTAGACCAATTTAGGAAGACTTGATATCATGATGCATTAAATATTTCTTTTAAAGGATATGGTATAGGCTCCTAATTTATTTGGGCATTCTTTAATTTTTCAATATTGTTTTGTTTTCCGTGCAGTGGCTTGCACATCTATTTGGTTTTTTCCCTAGAGAAATTATATTTTTGATGTTATTATATATTGTATAATTTTTTTAAATGCAATTCTACTTTTTGGTATATGGAAATATAATTGATTTTATTATTTTGATGACCTTATATCTAGCAACCATTCCAAATTCATTTACCATTGCTAATAATTTGTTTGTGGACTTATTTGTAATTTCTTTGTACAGAATTCTGCAATCTCACTTAATATTTATTTTATTTCTTATTTTCCAGTTGTCTTGACATTAATTTCTCTTTAATGCATTATCACAGTAACTGGATTTGTGGGATAGTATTGAATAGAAGTGGTGATAGTAAGCATTGTTTCAATTCTGATATCCAGGAAGGGGTGGGGAGTTTAATATCTCATCATTGAGAATGATATTTGTATACTTAAAAATATTTTAGGGACAGCCATTTGACTTAGTCGGTTAGAGGTCAGTGCTCATAACACCAAGGTCACTGGTTCATTCTCAATGGGCCAGGGAGCTGCACCTTCCACAACTAGATTGAAAACAACAACTTGACTTGGAGCTGATGGGTCCTGGAAAAACACTATTCCCCAATAAAAGAAACAAACCAGCTTTTAAAAAAGAATAGTTTTTTAAATCAAATTAGGGAAGTATTCCCTCTTCTCTTATTTTTGTATAATTTTTATAGACTTTTTTATATGTAAAGGTTATATTACACAAAGAGGGGATGGGGCTCAGTCCTTCTTGGCTGCTGCCTTCCTCATGGCTTCAAGAACATTGCTCAGCTCTTCTCTCTTTCTGTTGGCACAGATGTATGTCCCCACGCTTTTCTCAATGAACTTTAGGGCTTGCTTATCCTTAGAGACCTTGAGCTATTCACAGTGTGCCACTCATAAGGAGCAAAGCCCCCAGATCACGTCCTGCACAAACTTGATGTGCTTCGTCAGCTTGCTCACGGTCACCTGTGGCCTTTGTTGAAGCCCATGACCATGGGGTAACACAGAGCTGTGACTGCTGCTCCTCAATGGCTGCTGCAGCTAGAAGTATAGACAATTTTTTAGAGCAGTTTTAGATTCACAGCAAATTGAGAGGAAGGTACAGAGGTTTCCCATATACCTTCTGACTCCATACATGCATAACTTCCCCCATTATCAACATCCTCTACCAGATTGGTATATTTGTTACAATTAATGAGCCTATACTGACACATCGTTATCACCTGAAGTTCATCTTTACATTAGGGTTCACTCTTGGTGTTGTACATTCTATGTGTTTGGACAAATTTGTAATGACATGTATCCATCATTGTCGTAGTATAATACAAAGTAGTTTCACTGTCTTAAAAATTCTCTGCATTCTGACTATTCATCCATCCCTCCCCGCTGGCAAAGTGTTCATATTTCCCCCAGTAGTCAGATAGATTACGTAACGCCTCCTGCCTCATTTCAGAATTGGATATTATCATAGTTTAAAATCTACTGTACATGTCAGCTTACCGTTCCAAGCTTCTTCCATTTGTGGAACCTGGAAACTAATTTTTGCCTTAGTAGCTTCCCAATGTTTTCTTTTCTTCTTCTTCTTCTTCTTCTTCTTCTTCTTCTTCTTCTTCTTCTTCTTCTTCTTCTTCTTCTTCTTCTTCTTCTTCTTCTTCTTTATTTTTTTTTTTTAAGATTTTATTGGGGAAGGGGGACAGGACTTTATTGCACAACAGTGTGTACTTCCAGGATTTTTTTCCAAGTCAAGTTGTTGTCCTTTCAATCTTAGTTGTGGAGGATGCAGCTCAGCTCCAGGTCCAGTTGCCATTGCTAGTTGCAAGAGGGCGCAGCCCACCATCCCTTTCAGGAGTTGAGCCGGCAACCTGGTGGTTGAGAGGATGCACTTCAATTAACTGAGCTATCTGGGAGCTCAGTGGCATCTCAGCTCAAGGTGCCGTGTTCAATCTTAGTTGCACGGGGCGCTGCCCACCATCCCTTGCGGGACTCGAGGAATTCAACTGGCAACCTTGTGGTTGAGAGCCACACTCTGTCTGGCTTCAGAGTGAGGGTTGAAGGGACAACTTTCTCCCAGACAGAAGTGCTGGCAGAAGCCATTGTTCCTTTGTTGAGCCCTTCCATTGTCCACTGTGCAGATACAGGTAGCTATGACATCTGAGTCTCCATGAACCTGGCTAACACTGTTTGCCCCACTCTGGTGATTCCCTGAGACTCTGCCCCAACCAATTTGTATGCCCACTCAAGTTGCTTCCAGAGGCTTTTCCATACAAATGCCTGTCATGACTCATGTTGTGGACTACCCTAAAGTCTCTCAAAGATCCACAAACCCCAAAAGAGCAGTATCTGGCCTCGGTGTGCCCTGTACCTCTTGCTGTGTAGCCCTAAGCCTGGCACTAGAGGCAGCAGTTCTCAGTTAGAGGCTTGGCCTCTTTCAGGCACCTCTAAACCCAGCATAGGTGGCAGCCATCTGCAGATTGCTTTGAGGCTCATGTCAGGTGGCCCCTGGCAGGGCACAGGCTGTGGCTGAACTTGGCCTGCAGCAGAGCCCCTCCCAGGAGGCCCTGAGGCTGACATGTCTGGTGACTGGCTTCAATCTTAGCTGAAGCATGACCCGGCTGCCTCCAAGGATGACACAAAGGGCAGACTTGGCAAGCACCAGAGCCTTGCTAAAGTGAATTCTGCTCCATAGGGTCAGCCCCTGTTCAACAGCTTCTCCACTGTTGTCATGGCCAGTGTTCACAACCAATCAGCCAAGGGTCAGTCCCTCCCAGTGATGTGCAAATAGCAACCAAGGTTCAACTACAAGAGGAGAGGGCACACACAATGCACACAAGGGACAGATGGCTCAGATGACCAGGGAGATGCAGCACTTGTTCTCACAGGACACCTACTACATGAGACCACTCTACTAAGACTGAGAGACATAGCAACCCTATCTAAAAAATAGAAATAAACACTGGGAGGCAGCCATAAAGGAGAGACAAAGAAACATACCCCAAATGAAAGAATAGAAGAAAACTCCAGAAAAGGAACTAAACAAAATAGAGACAAGCAATCTACCAGACGCAGAGTTCAAAACACTTGTCATAAGGATATAAGGATGCTCAATAACTGCTGCAGTTCTCATTTCTGTGACTGGTCACGTGGTTTTAGCTAATTTGTGTAACTTCTTTCTTGTCCTGCCCATTCCAATTTGGACACCGTGATTCATCATGGAACAGGACTTTTTTACTGGGGAACAGTGTGTACTTCTAGGACTTTTTTTTTTTTCCAAGTCAATTTGTTGTCCATTTGATCTTAGTTGTGGAGGGTGCTGTTTGCTTCAAGTTGTTGTCCTTTCAGTCTTAGTTGTGGAGGGCACAGCTCAGCTCCAAGTCCAGTTGCTGTTGCTAGTTACAGGGGGCGCAGCCCACCATCCCTTGCAGGAGTCGAACCGGCAACCTTGTGGTTGAGAGGATGTGCTCCAACCAACTGAGCCATCCAGGAGCTCTGGGTTAGCTCAGCTCAAGGTGCGGTGTTCAATCTTAGTTGCAGGGGGCGCTGCCCACCATCCATTGTGGGACTCGAGGAATCGAGCTAGCAATCTTGTGGTTGAGAGCCTGCGCTCCAACCAACTGAGCCATCCGGGAGGCAGCTTAGCTCAAGGTGTCGTGTTCAATCTTAGTTGCAGGAGGTGGAGCCCACCAACCCTTGCAGGACTTGAAGAATTGAACTGGCAACCTTGTGGCCCACTAGTCCATGTGGGAATCGAACCGGCAGCCTTCGGAGTTAGGAACATGGAGCTCTAACCGCCTGTGCCACCGGGCCGGCCCCCCCAATATTTTCTAATACATGGTTTCTATGTTTATGAGGTCTGACAATTAAGTTCCCGAACTTGCCACCATGCGCTTACATTGGCAGCACTGTACAAACAGCTCAGTAAGGTTTCATAACCATGGTATATCAGTGTCTCACAGCTGTGTTCGTGTCAACATGTGGCGGTGTCTTCCTGAGGGGCATTCATTATTGTTGTTGCGTGTTTTTGTGTGCTGTCACAACAATGTCTGAGCTTGAATTAGAGCAATGAACAAACATTAAATTTCTTGTTAAACTTGGCAAGAGTGGAAGTGAAAGCAAGGACATGTTAGTCAAAGTTTATGGGGATAATGCCATGAAGAAAATGGCAGAGTACAAATGAATTAAATGTTTTTCTGAGGGGAGAAAATACGTCACAGATGAAGAAAAGTCAGGGTGACCAGTAATGAGGAGAACTGATGAAAACATTGCAAAAATTGGTCGAATTGTGCGTCAAAATCGTCACTGTCTGTGAGAAGCATAGCAGACCAAGTAAACATTGATAGAGAAACAGTTAGGAAAATCTTAACTGAAAATCTTGACATGAGAAAGATGTGTACAAAAATGGTCCTGAAGAAGCTCACCGATGAACAAAAGCAAAGGAGAGTCGAAGTTTGCCAAGATGTTTTGGAGAGTCAAGACAAATTTTTGGGCCATGTTATCAGTGGTGATGAAACGTGGTTGTACCAATACAACTCTGAAATAAAGCATCAAAGTGAAAATGGAAGTCAGCCAATTCTCCATGACCAAAAAAGTCAGTCCAAATCAAGAGTCAAAACGATGTTGCTAACCTTTTTTGATATTAGAGGGATTATTCATTATGAATTTCTGCCAACTGGACAAACAGTTAACCAAGTTTACTATTTGGAAGTGCTGAGAAGGCTGTGTGAAAAAGTTAGATAAAAATGACCTGAAATTTTCACCAACAATTTATCTTTTACATCACAGCAATTTACCAGCTCACACGGCACTGTCTATGAAGGAGTTTTTAGCCAGTAAAAAATAACTGTACTGGCGTGCCATCTCTATTCACCTGATCTGGCCCACAATGAATTCTTTCTTTACCCAAAGATAAAGGAAATATTGAAAGGAAGATGTTTTGATGATATTCAGGACATCACGGGTAATACGATAACAGCTCTGATGGCCATTCCAGGAAAAGAGTTCCAAAATTGCTGTGAAGGGTGGACTAGACACTGGCATCAGTGCACAGCTTCCCAAGGGGCGTACTTCGAAGGTGACCATAGTGATGTTCAGCATTGAGGTATGCAGCACTTTTAATATGATGAATGCGTGAACTTAATTGTCAGACCTCATATTCCGACTTCCTTGGTATCCTACAAGTTACTCCCATTTGAAGCCCACATATATTACTATTATAAAGGCTTTGTGGAAGAGGTGGCAGAAATTGCTGCTGAATACAATAAATGCTCAATATGCAAATGAATCATGACAATAAACAATTATTTTAAAAGTTACTTAACTAAAAATTCTACTTTGAGGGGAAAAGGGTTGTGAGTTTAATTAAAGACTGAAATTGCTGCCGCCATGTCTCAGGCAGAGGGAATTCCGAATATCTGTGTTGTCCCACTAGTCACTTATGTCTATTGAGTATGTGAAATGTGATTAATACAACTGAGAAACTGAATTTTGAAATTTATTTACTTTCAATTAGATTTAATTTACATATAACTAACCATGGATCACTCAAGGCTACTAAGGGGGTTTTTGTTTGTTTGTTTGCTTTTTCTGTAACACGAGTTTAGAAACCCCCATCCTTAATTTTGTAATACTACGCCCCACCCCAAATTACAAACAAATGTGTTTGGTGCCATTTCATCCTGTGACCAGATCTTTCTTTGAACTGAAAACTGAAGTGATGAAACAGAGGAGAGGGTGACACAGGTACCGGCATCCAAGTGTCATGATAAGTAGAGGGGATTCAGAGGTCTGGCTCCCAAGTAACCAAGTACTCAGTATTTCAAATGCTATCAGCGGCCACTGTAGGAGAATCACTGTCGTTGGTCTTAAACTCATCTGTGTTCATTACTTGGTCTGTCCGGCTGGAAATGCCTCTGACCCTCTTTAGACCTAGGGTTTCTCATCTATAGATCAAAAGATCGTACTAAATGGTTTGTAACATTTCTTCCAGATCCACACCTTCTTTACAACTCATTTTACCTTCATCTGTTCTTTCCAGGGCACGACCGTATTGGCATTGTTGACTTCTCTTCTGAATGAGGACAAGGAATTCCCCAACCCCGAGGTGTTTGACCCTGGCCACTTCCTGGACGAGAGTGGCAACTTTAAGAAGAGTGACTACTTCATGCCTTTCTCAGCAGGTAAGAAAGATTAATTTCCTTAGGTACTTAAGGGGACAAGATGTCTTTGGGGGATCAGCTGGAACTTACATGGTGCCCATTCTGGGGCCCGTAAATTGCTCTTTGTACATGATCACAAGCACCACTCCCAAAGCCCAGGTGCTCTGCCACCCTCCACCCCCTCCACCATCATCATCACCGCACATCCCCATTATTGGAACTTTGGAAAGGGGACCCAGTTCTTCGAAAGTGAGGAAGCTAGAGAATAGATTGACTAAATTCTGCCTTGATTGAGCTACCTAGGAACTCCTCTTAGCAGGTACAACTCATTTAGACTTTCCTTGGCTGCCACGGAAAATACATATAACTCCACAACATTGAGTATCTTCTACGTGCTATCCCTCACTGCCCAGACTGAGCTCTGGGGTTCCAAGTTTCCATAGCACAGAATGGGCACCAAAGTGGCTCACACCCTAGTTAGGGAAGCAGATTAGTAAGCAGATCATTGTAATCCAGTAAGACTAGTGCTGTGGGAGAGGAAAACAGGCTGTTCAGGAGACCAGATGGGAAGCTGCCCTCTCATACCTGACAGTGAGGCATAAAATGGAATAAGCAACATTTTACAGCAGGAAAGGAATTTGAGTTGCCTCACAGGAGATAGGGAGCAAAGAGAAAAGAGAAGGCAGGGCACTTTTACAGAGTGGACCACAGGAGCAAGACTTTTCCTGTGGCTCTAGGACATCAGAATCTGCCAACTAATTGCAGCGCTGGGAAACCTTGGGAATGTGGCAGGATACCCTATGGGCATTCCAAGCATCTTGATCTTCCTCCACTCATGATCATACATCTTGGATAGTGGGTCTCCACAGCTACAATGGGTGTGCTGAGTCTCTAGTCTTGGAGTCGCCTTTATTTATGCGACGTCTTTTGATGCATGCTTTGGGTCTTGCACTGTACATACCAAGATGTCAAGGACTGAGCCTTCCCTTTAAGGAATGCACATTTTAGCATGGTAGAAAAATAAAGAATTATGACTCCATGCTTCAAAGTGATCCATGCTTCAATTGAAGCACAAATATGATGCTGAGGAAATGCAGAGAGGGCAAGATTCTATTGCTGAGGGGATCAGAAAAATCATAAACAGGAAAGGACATGAAACACTGATCCTGAAGAAAGTATAAGAGAAGTGCAGCATGAGATAAAGCTAGAAACTACATGGTGTACTGGAGATTGATGAAGAGTGGGCATGGCTAGAGATGAGAGTAGAGGGTGTGAAAAATGGAAGGAGTGATATGGAAATCAGACTGGGAACAAAATGTGAATGGCCAGTTCAACCTATTTGGACCTCATCTCATAAGACAGATCGGGGAGACACTTAATATTTTGAATTGAGAGAGTGACACATTTAGACATTTGCTTTTGAAAGCATATGAAGGAGGGAAAAAAATCTTTGGCTGAATTTTGTGCCACAGGTAGAAAGAGAAACACAAATATAGGGTTTCCTCCTCTTAGTTCTTCTCCCTTCACCCCACTTTGCTTGTGTAAGTGTTTCTACAAAGATTGATGGAAATTGTAAATGTCAAAAGATCAGTTCTAATGTGTGAGTACATAATGAAATGCTTAACACAGAGTTGATAATCAAGAAATATTTGTTGAGTGAAGGGTTCTCATTAAGATATTAGGTGAATAGCAAGTGTGTCCATCCCTCTGTCCATCTGCTTCTCTAACCCTCTTTCCAGCCCTTTATTCAGTTATTTATCAAATAGTTACCAACATATTTTTTTGTGACAATTCAAAACATAACGTTCAAGGAACAAATCCCTTATGTTTGTTATTTTCAGGAAAACGAATGTGTGTGGGAGAGGGCCTGGCCCGCATGGAGCTGTTTTTATTCCTGACCACCATTTTACAGAACTTTACCCTGAAATCTCTGGTTGACCCAAAGGACATAGACACCACCCCAGTTACCAGTGGGTTTGGCCATGTGCCGCCGTCATACCAGCTCTGCTTTATTCCTGTGTGAGGAAGGGCAGCCGGTCATCGAGCTGCTGCTGGGTTGTTGTCTGTAACCCTCCCCCCTCCTCTGGCGTGTCATTCACCTTCTCACTAGTAGGGATGCTTTCTATGACCTCTCATGTCACATCTCCCCACTCTCTCACTATCCAGCAAATATCCAACCTCCATTAAAGGAGAATTTCCTGAGTTTCACAAATATATTTGCTATTCTTTATGCTCTGTAGCACTTGTGTTGGCCACCACGTCCACTAGTACTTGTCTAATATTGAATTATTACTATGTTATCACTGTGAAGCAGATCAAAATGATTAGTATAAACCAGTACACAGCCACCTGTGCACTGCATGTTCTGAAAAAAAAAATTCTATTTGCTGACCCAGTCTATAGACTTACCTTCTGTTGTGTATAATGCACTTGAGAAATGGAAGAAAATAGAATCTAAAGAGGCCATGCTGGTCCTTAGAATGATAAGCATGGAGAGGGACAGAGGGGAAGAGGGCAGAAAAGCTCTCCTGGCTGAGTAGCACCTAGAGTTACTTGAGGTTTGGATGTGAAAGAGAAAAAGTGTGTCCAGGAACAGCTCCAACCTGCAGGGTTGAGCCTATCAGTGAGAGGGAGGAATGAACAATCAGTGTTAGAATCCATTCCTCTGCTCTGGCGTCTGTGAACATTGTAAAGGGTTTTAAGTGTTATTACTTCGTGTTTTATACTTACAGTCAAGTATTAACAGATGCTTTCGTATTTGCTAATCATATGTTCTAAGTGTTATTCTTTTCTCCCCAAACAAGACTCAAATCCCTGGAAGGCATCACCAGATTCTGTTCCTTTTCTACTTTCCACCATATTGTTTTATACTTTACATGAGTGCAATGGCAATTTGATGTTATGATCTGAAGTTTTCTGTCTTGTGTCATCTCTAAAGCATAGATAACTGAACATCTTATACAAGTCGGAATTACTGTCATCATTTTTCCTCGTCTTGAGTGTGTGAAATGAGGAATAGCATTGCCTGTGAACTTTTGCTGGCTCATCTTCTAGAGAAATCAGTTTATACTTTGGCATGCATTTTTAAGATAACATATTGAGATAGATGTACATATATATCTATATATGTGCATAAGTGTATATTCACATATATATATATATTGCATACACACATATACATATGAGATTAAAATGATTATTTGCAATATTGGGCTCATATTATACATATTATTCTACAACTGGCTGTTTTTCTACGATACAATATGCCAGGAAAACCTCTAAGTAATAAAAACATGGGTAGATGATTGGAATGGATGCATTGCAGAAGAGAAAATGGAAATGGTTACTAAACATATGAAACGATCTTAAAAATAAAAAGTACATATGTTTTCTTCTATGCAGTTTATTATTTCAGATCTTATATTTAGGTCTTTGATCCATTTTCAATTAATTTTGGTACAAGGTGACAGATAGAAGTCTAGTTTCATTCTTTTGTACGTGGCTTTCCAAACTCCCAGCACCATTTATTGAAGAGTCTGTCTTTCCTCCATTGTATGTTTTTGGCTTCTTCGTTGAAAATTATCCGTCCATATTTGTAGGAGTTTATTTCTGGGTTCTCAATTCTATTGCATTGGACCTTGGATTCAAAGAGGATTTTATGAATTTGACTTCAAAGGCAAGGGCAGTAAAAGCTAAAATAAATGAATGGGATTATATGAAACTAAAAATCTTCTGCACAGCAAAAGAAGCCATCGACAAAATAAAGAGGCAACCAACCGAATGGGAGAAGATTTTTGCAAACAACACCTCCTATAAGGGGATAATATCCAAAATATATAAAGAACTCATACAAGTCAACAACAAAAAGCAAACAATCCCATTAAAAAATGGGCAGAGGACCTGAATAGACATTTTTCCAAAGAGGACATACAAATGGCCAATAGACATGAAAAATTGCTCAATATCCCTAATTATCAGTGAAATGCAAATAAAAACTACAATGAAATATCACCTCACCCCAGTTAGAATGGCTATAATCAACAAGACAAATTGTAACAAGTGTTGGAGAGGCTGTGGAGAAAAAGGAACACTCATACACCGTTGGTGGGAATGCAGATTGGTGCAGCTGCTATGGAAGGCAGTGTGGAGGTTCCTCAAAAAATTATGAATAGAATTACCATATGACCCAGCAATCCCTCTCCTGGGTGTCTACCCCAAAAATCTGAAAACATTTATCCATAAAGATATATATGCTCCGATATTCATTGCAGCTTTATTTATGGTGGGCAAGACAAGGAAACAACCAAAGTGTCCTTCGATAGATGACTGAATAAAGAAGATACGGTATATATACACAGTGGACTACTATTCTGCCATAAGAAAAGATGAAATAAAGTCATTTGCGACAACATGGATGGATATTGAGATTATAATTCTAAATGAAATAAGTCAGAAAGAAAATGTAGAGAACCATATGATTTCACTGACATGTGGTATATAAAACTGAAAACAACAAAGGAACAAGACAAACAAATGAAGAAACAAAAACTCGTAGACACACAAAGTAGTTTAGTGGTTACCAGAGGGTAAGATAGCTGAGGGTAAACGATATCAAATATATGATGATGGAAGGAGCACTGACTCTGGGTGGTGAACACACAATGTGGTATATATAGATGATGTATTACAGAATTGTACACCTGAAACCTATGTAACTTTACAAACAATTGTCACTGCAATAAACTTTAATTAAAAAACAAAGAAAGAAAAAAAATACAGACACCAAGGTAATTAGTTGCTTCCTACTTTGGACTTCATAATAAAGAGCAAATGACATATTTTAAAAAATTAAAAATGAAATAAATAAATAAAAAGTACAAATTAAAACTATATTGTTATCCTTTAAACCTTCTTTATTGATTGGTAAATGAAAAAAATTTAATGTAAGTATTAGCAAATGTGTGGGCAAACTGGCAGTCTTGTGCATAAAATTTCAGATCCATTCTATTGGCTAATGCGATATAAATGGGAACTTAGTTGTGTGCAAGGCAAAAGGTCTCCTTATAGCTCTACTTGTGTTCCTCCTTTCTCCTCTTTCTACTCTCCTAAAATATTTTCTATGCATTTTAGGGCAACTTATGCCCTGCTGTTTTTCTCCACTATTATCACCCTGAAGTTTCCTTCCTATGATGTCACACCATCAGAAGAACAATTGTATTAATCATGTTATTGTTTTCTGTATTTTATGATGCTTTGACATCTGGGGTCTCACTGACCAGTGAGAGACTACCCCTCCCAGGGTTAGCTAATTTCTAGAGGTCATAAATGACTTTGATGGGGGCATGCATTTGATGGGCAGACCAACCAATACTCCCCCGTCGGCCCCCTCTATCTGGCTCTTACTCTCCAGAAGGCACTATTCCTCTGCCCTAATCAATCCAGGGTCAGATACCAGGCAACCAGGGGCAGGACCTACACCTCGGAACATGCTGAAGTTATTGAAACAGCCAATCCTAAACTCGCTTAGCAGACCTACCCTGCCTCACCCATCTTTGTCCACAAAAAGTATGATAAAGGCTTTTGCCCGTGCTTTCCCCTCACCGTACTTCTGCCTCCCGAGCAACCTGCATGACTCGTCATGTCACCCGCCGTGTTGCGCCATGCCTCCTACTTCTAGGGAACTGAGAGCAAACATTTCTCCTGCATGACAATCACTTCTGTGTTGGTCTCACCACACCTGATTAAAACAAATCATGGGTACATTTTAATGTAAGTGGTTCTTAAAAACGAATTTGTTAGGTTTTCTACATATAAATCCATGCTTTTTGTGAAAAGGGAAAGTTTTCATTCTTTTTAATATTTTTATCTGTCTTCTCTTTTTGACATACTGCACTTAGAAAATCCTCTCCCAAATGTTGAGTAGAAATGATGAGAGCTCACCTTGTTCTCAGTAGTGTGGGGAAACTTTTCCATGTTTCATCAGTAAAGACAATGTTAGCTTAAGACTCTTTATAGATGTACTGTATCGCTTAGAAGAAATTCCCTTCTATTTAATTTTGCTGTGAGTATTTTTAGGTAGTAAATGGGTGATGACTTTTTTCCAATCATTTTTCTGAATCTGTTGAGATTAATTTATCTTTTGTCTCTTTTACTTAGTTAACAAGAGTTGGCTTCAAATTGGTATTTTTAAAGGTTACCTTGCATTCCTGTTAATAAATGTCACTGGGTCATGGTGTTATCCTCGTCATATGTTGCTGGACCAATATATATTCTTAAGACTTAGTGTAAACATGATCATGAGGTATACTGGCATGTAATTCTATTTCCGTGTGATGTCTGTGCCACGTTTTGACTTAGGGTAATAACTCTTGTTCTATAAGACATCAGGAAGTGTACTTTCTTCTACTCTCTAAAAGAATTGGTGTAAGGTTAGTGTTGTTTCTTCCTTCAATTTGATAGAATTCATGAGGAAAGCCATCTAAGCTCAAAGTTGACTTTGTGGGGTTAGTTTTGATGATAAAATCTTTTTCTCTGACCAACATGACGTTTTAGATTTTCTGTTTAGTTCTGTGTCATTTGTGTGAAATTTAATACTTAATGCATGTTGGGGCCTGTCTTCAGCTGAAAAGCTATACTCAGAGATCTCACTTCTTGCAGTTCCTTTTGTTCAAGTAATCTCCTCTAGGATCTATATGATTCAAGGGGCTGTCCAATGTGTTCTGTGAATTGCTTTCTTATGAAAAAGCTGCCCAGATTTAACAATGATTATCTGTGCGAAGGTGAGACTGGATTAGTTACTCCACCATTAAGAAGGTGAACTCTCCCGTTGCATCATCCAACAGAAATGATCAATAATACCACAGCTTTTGCTTCAGAATGAGTCATTGGAGACAGCTCTGGGCAATTGTTTTATCCTGATTGCAAAGACGCCACTCCTAGTGGAAGCTTCCCAGACCACCGCTAGGGAGCTCTTACTGTTGCACCCTGAGACAGATGGGGAACTTGAGACTCACTGGTGGTCAGATGGTGTATGATTTCTCCAACCCAGTGATCTGACACCAAGGGTCTGTGGCACAGCTCCCCTGAAAACTCTGACAGCTGCTTTGCCCTAAATGTTTGTGGATCTGGATCAGACTCAGGATTAGCACAGCTTGGTCTATTGTTTAGAGTGTGGGACGTGCTTTGGCTTCAGACCCAGGAAATTTTGCCTAGATACCTGACACCTTGGTTGTGTACTCTGCTCCCACACCCTTCCACGTGCCTACTCTGGAGATCTATATCTATCTCTGTCTCAGCTCTGGGCAGAGCTGCCTCATACCTTGGCCTTCAGTACCAAGGCCTCATACCCACGCTCTTAGGGCAAGATGCCGCTGAGAACATCGTCATGTGAAGCCGGAAGACGCCATTTTGAAGACAGGGTGATATGGGGATAGGCCTGTTTTTCCCATGAAGACTTTGAGGGCCCTGGTGGCCACCATGTCTCCTGGTGAGTAGGGGCAGTGTGAGGAGTGACAACCAACCCCGCTTCACTGAACATCTACAACTATTCCAGCCTCTTTCAGAGCCCTACACAGCCAGAGGCCATTAGTCCTACTGGACTCCTCACTCCATAGACCGCCCTCTCCGCTCAGTCGCCACACATTAGCCATTTTAAAATTCAACTCTAATTAATTGAAACCATAAAGTAATTTTTATCTCTCTTGTAACAATGGTAGATAGAAACATTAACAGAGAAAAGAATTTCTATTTCAAGTGTCTCTGAAGATTAAACTGCTCATAGATAATATTTTAGTTCAAGAAGAATGAACTGACTCATCAAAGAAATATCTACCAACATTTTCTAGAGGTACAATGTAAGGGAATTTACTTAAATGATCTCTATTTTCTGAATTGATCCTGAAATAGTACTATAAAGATGAGAGAGGTCCGCAGCAGTTCCGCGATGGTGGCCCGTGATGGGGGGGTGGCGGGGAGGCTCCTGGAAAACGCGAATCCTCTCATCTGGGAGCGCTCTGGGGAGTGGCCAGTGACGGCAGGCGAGGAGGACCAGCAGGTTCCAGACAGCACCCACGCACGTGACATCTTCGATCTGATTCGCTGCATCAATAATCCAGAGCATCCACTAACGCTGGAAGAATTGAACGTAGTGGAGCAAGTCCGGGTTCTAGTGAGTGACCCTGAGAGCACAGCGGCAGTGGCCTTCACACCCACCATTCCACACTGCAGCATGGCCACCCTTATGGGCCTGTCCATCAAAGTCAAGCTTTTGCAGTCTCTTCCTCCACGTTTCAAGATGGACGTGCACATTACATGGGGACCCATGCCTCAGAGCACGCAGTGAACAGCAGTTGGCAGATAAGGAGTGGGTGGTGAGCACCCACCTGCTGGAGGTCACCACCAGGGCCTGTCGGCCGGTTCCTGAGCCAGCTTTTCACCTCAGGCTCACCCAGGGCCCGTGGCCTAGTTTTCTTGTATCACTGACAATGAAAAACTAACATTAGGATTTTGTAATAAACCCTTAATTTATATATATTTTTAAAAACGGTGAGAGAAAGTAAGACTATTTGCAAAAAAAGTGAGATTTCTATTCTAAAAATAAATAAATATGTAGTTGCATAGTATTTTAAGGAAAAATAAGAAACTCAGTGACCATGTAACAACATTAGCTAAAATTCACCATTTTGGACTACAGTGATCCTCAGCCTTTTGAAAAAAACTATGTAGTATAATAGAGCACATGTCCTATAACCTCATTTCACTATAACTGAAAGCAAAGTGTGATGTAAACAGAACAACTGCTGGGATATAACTTTTGGATCAAAGAGGGCGCCGAAACCACTAATGCACAATACTTTAAAAATACTAACCATGGCTCCGCTAATAATGTGCAGAATAGAGATAACATCATTCAATGAAGAAAATTTGTACCATGTACTACCTAACACTTATGACAAGCCTGTGAGAAGAGTCAAACAATAATGTAGAGAAAAAAGTTAGAAATTGAAAAGGAACACAAAGAAGGCAGAGCAATGACAATAAGAAATTTTAGCATAGAATGTTTCAGAGCTCTGAAAGTTGGAATGCTTCATACAGAAATGTAAGAATTGCTTAGAAGGTGGCTATTTTTCTTTCCTAAAGATTCCCAATGAAGTCTGTGGACTTTACAGAATGTTCCCCCAAGTTACAACTTAAACCCCAGTGGAAAGGTCACATTCCTGGGAGGTTTGGGGGGGCGGGGGTGTCCTGTGAGCCAAGCGTTCACTCCCCAGAAAGGGTGCTCTGTCCTGGGAAGCTGAGACCCTTGTGTACAAATGTGGAGGCTAAAGGTCAGATGGGGAGCTGCTGTGGCTCTGAACCCCTGAACTTGCCCTCCTGGGGTGCCAAGAACAGGTCAGGCCATGTGACCCACCGCTTAGGAGGCGGGTGTTCCTGCTCGCTGGCTGTCACTAACCCATGATCCCCAGAGGGCACAGGGATGTCATGTTTACTACCCTTTTCAAAGTGCGTGTCATTCCTAACATTCTCCCCTGCAGAGTATGAGAGTTGTGGTTTTTCCACTCTTTGCCAATTCTTGTGGTTTTCAGTCTTTTAACATTGAGTCTCTCCAAAGGCAAGGGAGGTAAAAGCTAAAATAAATGAATGGGACTATATCAAACTTAAGAGCTTCTGCACAGCAAAAGAAACCATCGACAAACTAAAGAGGCAACCAACTGAATGGGAGAAGATTTTTGCAAACACTGCCTCTGATAAGGGGCTAATATCCAAAATATACAAGGAACTCATGCAACTCAACAACAAAAAATCAAACAACCCATTTGAAAAATGGGCAGAGGACCTGAAGAGACATTTCTCCAAAGAGGACATACAAATGGCAAATAGACATATGAAAAAATGCTCAACATCACTAATCATCAGAGAAATGCAAATAAAAACAACAATGAGATATCACCTCACCCCAGTCAGAATGGCTATCATCAACAAGACAAATAGTAAAAAGCGTTGGAGAGGCTGTGGAGAAAAAGGAACCCTCATACACTGTTGGTGGGAATGCAGACTGGTGCAGCCATTATGGAAGGCAGTGTGGAGGTTCCTGAAAAAATTACGAATAGAATTACCACATGACCCAGCAATCCCTCTCCTGGGTATCTACCCGAAAAATCTGAAAACATTTATCCATAAAGACACATGTGCTCCAATGTTTGCTGCAGCTTTATTTACAGTGGCAAAGACATGGAAACAACCAAAATGTCCTTCGATAGATTAATTGATAAAGAAGTTGTGGTATATATACACAATGGAATACTGTTCGGCGGTAAGAAAAGATGAAATAAGACCATTCATGTTTGTGACAACATGAATGGATCATGAAATTATAATGCTAAGCGAAATAAGTCAGACAGAAAAAACAGAGAACCATTTGATTTTACGGATATGTGGTATATGAACCAAAAACAACAAAAGAACAAGACAAGCAAATGAGAAACAAAAACTCATAGATACAGACAATAGTTTAGTGGTTACCAGAGGGTAAGGGGGGAGGTGGGTGGTAGACGAGGGTAAAGGGGATCAAATATATGGTGATGGAAGGAGAACTGACTCTTGGTGGTGAACACACAATGGGATTTATAGATGATGTAATATAGAATTGTATACCTGAAATCTATGTAACATTACTAACAATTGTTACCCCAATAAACTTCAATTAAAAAAACAAAACAACAACAAAAAAACCAACATTGAGTCTTTTTGCGTGGTACGAACAGTATCTTGTTTTCATTAGTATTTCTCTGGTGTATAATGCTGCTGATCTCTTTTTCATGGGCTCCTTGTGCTTTAATTGCTTTGTTTCAGTTGTCTTTTCAAGTCTTAGGCCCATTTTTAATTTCTTTGTGTTTTTATGATTGAGAGATATTTATTGTGTATTGATTGTGGCGGTGGAGCTTGAGTGGGGAGAGTTGTTGATACAGAGGATAAGGCTGCCTTGCAATGGGACCTAGAGTCAAGGACGGTGGAGAGGGCATCCTCACGGAGGGCCAGCCAGGATGGGGTGTCGCAGTCCAGGAGAGGTGAGGCAAGCACAAGGACAGGTGGGGGAGTTTGTGGAGCCAGAGCCCACCCACCTGATGAGTGTCAACATGATGGTGGCACCTTGACATGGGGAATCAGGATGAGCACAGTGAGAAGGGCTCCCTCACAGATGGGTGCCCCAGGGTGGCATATCAGAGCCTAAGCAGTGTCCACACCCGGGTGGCCACACACAGGTAGGGTGGCCTGGTGAGGATATTGTAGGTCAAGTAGGGCAAAACTTCCTTATATCCCTGCCACAGATGGATAACCTGAATTTAATCACAAAGAAACATCAGACAAATACACTGGGTGACTTTTTACAAATACCTGACCTATATTCTTCAAGAGGGGCAAGGTCAGGAAGCCCAGGAAAGACTGAGGAACTGTTCCAGACTGAAGCTGACTATGGAGACATGACAATTAATAGCAACATGTAAGTCTGGGCTTCGGAAGTGGATTCCTAACTGGATATAACGGATATCACAGAAACTTTTGGTGAAACATTAATAGAAATGAAGATGAAGTGGTCTGAATTCATCAATGCTAGTTTCCTCAATTTGATGGTTGTGTTATGTGTATATAGGAGAATCACATTGTATCATACTAAAACATTTCAGGAGAACTTCAGGTTAGCAATTTACTCTCAAAATTCAAAATGAGGAAAATTCTTTAATACGAGTATATACCTCCAACTTTTCTGTACACTTAGGATTTCAAAAATTATATATATGAATTAACATTATATATATGAAAACAACAATGGGCTCATATGTGAACTGTGTAAACCCTACACCAAAGAAAAATAGTGCTAATGGATACATGAATCAAAACTACAATGAGATATTACTACAGATCCATGAGAATGGTGAAATGAAAACAGACAGTATAGTTTTGGCAAGAAAGTAAACCAGCCAGCACTTTCATACAGAAATTCATTGTTCTCTCTATATTGTCCTTTCCTTGTTGTGTATGCTTCATTCCATTATTCTGAAACAATTGTAAATTGGTTCAACCCCTTGGATAATTCTTTAGCAGTATTGACTAAAGCTGTAAATACATGCATATCCAGCAATCACACCCATAGGTATATACTGAAGAGAAATCCAATACCGTGGGATACAAAAGAGACACGTAAAGGAATGTTACTATCAGCACTATTTGTAACACCATAAACTGGAATCAACCCATCTTTCCATAACAATACAATGAAAAGTATAAGTGTGCAATAAATGTAAGATAGGCCACTACACAGAGAGCATAATTTTACTGCTATTTGCAACACCATGAATGAATTTCACTAACACAACGTAGAGTGAAGCAACTAGATACTACAAAAAGATATAATGTATGATTTCATTTATGTAAAATATACGAAGAGGCAAAACTAATCTATGACGTGATACTGGATATATTTAGTACTCAGGAAGGTACTGGAGGAGATAAAGGGGCCTTTTGGAAACCTGGCAAAATTATTTCTCATGACCTGCGTCTCCTTTACACAATATACGTTCAGGTGGTAATTCATTGAGCTAGACATTTAAGACTTTCTCTGTGAATTTGCTACACTGAAAAGGTTTCTTCAAAAAGAAACAGTGCTAATTCACAATTCTACCCTAGCTGAAGTTTGTAGTACTCTCTCATTTGGAGGACTTCACGCTGATGCCTCCCTGGCCATCCATCTGGGAAGTCCCTTCGATGTGACATTCACTGAACTTGAAAGTAGAAAGCTGGATTCTAAGACAAGGTCTTGTACTGATGAGTTCCTGATGCTTCACCTCACTGAGTCACTGAATTGACCTCATTCCAAAAACTAACGTAAGGATTAGGCTACAGATCTCTGATCCTTTCTGTCTCTGACCATCTATGACTCTTTCATTCTACAAAAGAGAAAGGGCCAGGCAGAAGCCTCAGCAAGAGAAAGGAGGAGCAGAGCAGGGCACTCATCTCTCAAGGAATAAAATGGTTGTTTTAAAGAGAGCCATTGAGTTCATTTTAACCAACACAAGGTAACACAGGCCTTTTAGAGCTGTGTTATGCAGTAAATTAATGCTGCCGTTTGTCCTGGATAAAGGGTTTACCTACACCTGGACTCACTCTAGTTGTAAAGGTTATAAAACTAAACTTTTGTGACTCCTGTCTTAGTCAACCTGTGTCACAATATCGACTCAATTAATGTTTATTTGATAGTTACTGATTAAGGTTAAGTCACAGAATACTGAATCATACTCAGTACACACTCAGCAAGTACTGGGAACTTGCTTGAACTGAATGTTTTGTGTGGAAGGAAGCTGCAGAACTCTGGGGATGTGGACCTGAGCTCCACCCCCTGCATTTGGTGTGTCCTTGACATAGGTGCTGAAACTTCCAGGACAGCTTCTTCATCATTCAGGTGGGAATCATTCTACCTTAGGCAAAGGTGAGTGAGTGTATGAAAGGTAAGTGACAGATTTGTCAGCCTCCCTGTAACCATGAAGAATAAACTATATGTTATAAATGGGGTTTTGACAAGTCTTCACTTTCCTTACTAAAAGAACTTAGAAATAACTGCACTAATCAGTTTTGGACCAATGTGATGCTATCTTGACAGAATATGTCTTTGTACAAGCATTACTGTTAGTGATGTAGTAACGTATGTCAGTCCAGTGATATTTGGAGCCTCACAACCAGTAAGTGTTGTCTCACGTTCAAGTCTGCATGTCATGCTGGTTCTCGGCTATGAGTTTGTTCCATGAAGTCCCTGTCTTCCACGCTCCACAGAATCCATGCCTATTGTCTTTTCTGAAACCTCCCTTCCTTGCTGTGCATTCTTCATTCCATTGTTTCTGATAACGACAGGCCACAAAAGCACCAGAAGCAGCTGTTTGGGGGATAACGGAGGTTGGGGAAGCCCTGGATGTTCCAGCCTTCCCCCTCACACTCTCTGACATGGGCTCTTCCCTCAGTGACCTGCACATGTTTCACCCCTGCACTGACAGAGAGGGCCCATCTCCATCTTTTATTTCTTCTCTTGAGAACCTATATCCGTTTTATCCTCGGAGTCAAATAAAGGCTTCTATTTAACGTGAAGCCTGTTATTTTGTGGCCAGTCAGAGGGGTGCACATTCAGAGAAACAAATTTTTGGGGGTTTTGTTTTGTTTTCCTAACACTGTGCTTGAAGCAGCTGTGTTGTAAGCCACAGTGCACCATAATGGGCATTTGAAAATATAAATTCAAATCGTAGTTTTGTCACTGATGAACAGTGTGACGCTGGATGGGTGTCCTGTTCTCTCTGAGTTTCCCTTTCTCCATTTGAAAAATAAAAATTAATAATTCCTTTTTGCAGTGTTTTTTTGGTGGGGGAGAGTTTGATATTATAATGTATCAATGTATTGTTGCTTTCAGTTTTATATCCCACACATGAGTGAAGTCATATGGTCCTTGACTTTTTCTGTCTGACTTAATTCACCTAGCATGGTAATCTCAGGATCTACCCATGTTGTCACAAATCACAGTGTTTCATCTTTTCTTATGGCCAAGTAATATACCATTGTATATAAGCAACAAACGAACATGACAAAGAAACAAATGAAACTCATAGATACAAGCAACAGTTAGTGGTTACCAGAGGGTAACAGGGAAGAGGAGGTGATAGAAGAAGGTAAAGGGGGTCAAATATATGGTGCTGGAAGGAGAACTCACTCTGGGTGGCAAACACACAATGTAATATATAGATGATGCATTATAGAATTGTACACTTGAAACCTCAATAATTTTACTAAACAATGTCACCCCAATATATTTAATTTTAAAAATAATAAATAAATTTAAAAAGTGTAAATTTAGTTAGCTAATTACTTGATGCATAGTTGGGCATTCAAGATTAATGAGTTATGTTCCCTAGTTTATGTTTATCTAGCTGTCATGTTAGTACAGTAGCCTAATATATTTCCAAAGGCTTTCATTATGAAGGGTAAAGTAAACTAACGTTTGATAAAGCATTAAAGGATAGATAAGGACTTTTTTATACAAAGATTGACCTAAGTTATAAATTCTCAACTGGTCATTAATCTGAGAATCCAGAAAGTTGAGCAATTGTTTTGTTCACTGTGTTGACTTCATTGGTTATCAAGCACATGTGATGTTTTGAAGAATAATTAATATCTGGGTGGAGCCCCAAACATGTTAAACCAGAATCTCCAAGTGTAGCGTTGCAAAGAAGGAAAACAGTGGGGCAGATTTTTATAAAAAGAGATTGAAGTATATAGATCTAGCTGATTAATTACCTTAGGAGTCTAAGAGGCACATTTTGAATAGCACGGAGAATCCCAGAAGTTTGCATTTTAAGCTCACAGTTGTCTAAGAAGAGGAAGCTGCAATGGATCCAGCTGTCTTCCTGGTGTCCTGCCTCTGCTGTTTGCTTCTCCTTTCACTGTGGAAACAGAGCTCTGGGAAGGGGAACCTCCCGCCGGGCCCCACTCCTCTCCCAGTTATTGGAAATATCCTGCAGCTAGATGTGAAGAACATCAGCAAATCCTTAAGCAATGTAAGTATGTTTTATGTTCCTCCAGCAGCTTGCAAAGGGAACGTAAGTTAACATCTACTTTTACATAAAATATAGGTATTCAAATATATTTAAATAAATTTTAATATATTAAAATAATTAAAATATGTCACTGTAAAGCAAATAGTCCCCATGGAGTATTATTTTTGATTCGTCATTGTCAAGAATAGTGAAACGAAGTAGTGCGTTCTGAGCGTGAGATACACTTAGGTGTTTGTCTGGTGGAATCAAAATAATAAAGTGGCAAAAGATGGGAGACCTGCTGTTTTTTGTTTCACCACCATTTACTACGACTTTTGGCTGAAGGTAAATGGTAAGGGAAGTGTTTTTGATTAGTGATTTCATTCAAGAAGTCATCTACCCTGTAAACCGTGTGTTTGGTTCAGAACAGCCATGAAAATTGAACTCCTCTGAAGAAGCCAGTTAATGCCCGATGTCAGGAAATAGCTTGTGATTAGGACCAGGGTGAGAGAAAAAAGTGACCAGGGCCACTGGATGGTGACAGGATCCTTTTTCCTCTGCACACAGCTGCTGTCCGTACCCTATAAATGCTGCAGGTGACAGAAATTGTTCTTCCAGGAGATGCTGCGTGTCCGGGCACTGCCTCTGTGGGGCTCACACGCCTTCTGTGCTAGTGATACCAGCGGATCACACCTGGGCTGGGCCTTTGAGGCACCTGGGGTGATATGAAAACACAGATTTCCAGTATTCATCACAGGGCTACTGAATCAGAATTCTGATGGGAACAGTGGTACCGGTGATCCTGAGCTAGGCAGCTGGGCTTTGGTCCCAAGGTGGGCATCGAGGAGCGATGGGCTCAAGGATCAGAGGTCCACTAAGAAGAGGTTCCAATTTCAGTCTTTTAGGTAGTAGCAAGGGGATGCTGGAAAGGAATTGGAATCTTTAACATCGGTTTCCTTATTTATAAGTGGGGCAAATGAACCTACTGAAGGTGCTGCTTTGAGGATCCGTTGTAATCTGTACTCTCATTACCTAGCTCATTGCCTGGCACATAAGTGGCAGTTATTAACATTCACCCTCATAGTTATGAATTAAATTCAGAAAGATTTTAGGCTATGTGTTGTAGAATAAAAACAAAAGTAGGATGATGATATCATACTGAATCCGGCACAAAATATTATTAGATAGTGATTTCTTTTGCTAATATCTGCATCTCCTTTCCCAGCTCTCAAAATTCTATGGCCCTGTGTTCACCGTGTATTTTGGCATGAACCCCACTGTGGTGCTGTATGGATATGAAGCAGTGAAGGAAGCCCTGATTGATCTGGGAGAGGACTTTTCTGGAAGAGGCAGATTCCCAGTGTTTGATAGAGTTAATAAAGGATTTGGTAGGTGTCCATTGTGCACGTTCAGCATTGGTAATGGGGGTGGGGAGGATGGAACATAGGAATGCAAAGATCTCCTGTGCAAAGCTTGGCCCATCACGTGACTGCCAGGTATCAACCTCCCAGTTTCTGTTTCCTTCCTTGCAGGAGTCCTTTTCAGCAATGGAAAGAGATGGAAGGAGATGCGGCGCTTCTCTCTGATGACCCTACGGAATTTCGGGATGGGGAAGAGGAGCATTGAAGACCGCGTTCAGGAGGAAGCCCGCTGTCTGGTGGAGGAGTTGAGAAAAACCAATGGTGGGTGACTCTATACTCTGCTTCTCTGCAACTCTGACCTCAACAGACTATTCTCTTCTCTGATCACATCCTTGGAAGCATTTCAGGGGGACCATATGGGTAGTGGCCACCAGCCTCATGTGTAGGAGGGAGGGTTCGGAGGGGAGAGGGTTTGCAGCAGAGACGTAATGGAGGTTTCGTGTATCTATGCTAGTTTTGTGTGTACACCCATGATTGTGCATACAGTGTGGGAATAAAAGGTCATTTAACCTAAATCTGCCCCAGCTTTGTTTTCAAATCAGAAATCATGAAGATTTTTCTTTTCTGAAGGGGTTAGGGAGAAATGTTTTTCCTAAAGCATAAATGAGGGTTATTTATTGCAGAGCATTTCACCAGGTGTTGTTTGTCGAATGGACATAAACAAAGTGTTTTATATGTATATTTTAATTGTGTTTTAAAATTGTTTCTGATTCTTTAGCTTCACCCTGTGATCCCACTTTTATCCTGGGCTGTGCTCCCTGCAATGTGATCTGCTCCATTATTTTCCAGAATCGTTTTGATTATAAAGATCAGAATTTTCTAAAAATAATGGAAGCTTTTGATGAAAATGTCAGCATTGTGAGCTCTACATGGATGCAGGTGAGGACAAGATTGTTACTTCCCACAGAATCCTTTATGCTTTTCTCCAAGAAGTCTAAGTCTGTGTATGAACCAATCTGTGAAGTGAATCTGTGAACACCACAGTCCTGCCAAGAGCTTAGTCTCATGGAGTGCTCATCTAGCAAAGATGGCTGAGCCCTTTAGTGATGGACAGGAAAAGACATGCACAGAATACAAAACTGGAATTCAATCCCGTTGACGTTGTCCAGTGGTTTTTTTCACTAAAAAGTCTACTGAACTAAAAAGTCCAAAGCCCAGTTTCCCGTAAAGTACTTTGGTAACTTTCCAAAAGTTTGCCTCCAGCACTAAATGAACTCCTGGATTCTTCTTGAAAGGCTTCCATTACCCACAAGTCTTGTCATCCAGTCAACACTTAGTGACTTCGTTGGCACATTAGTTGGCAGCAATAAGAGTATATGCATGTAGGAAGGAAGAGAATATCTCCTTCAAGAAGGGAGAATATTGGGACCACACATGCTGCCAGGGAACACTAACTAGGGTAGGAGTGTTTGATGCTTCAGTTGGCATCCTAACTGACAAAGTAATTGTTTTTAGCATGACAAAATATTTGGTTATATGGTGTATAAACCATAAACAAACATGATAATGTTACCTGTGCTCAACTGACATGTTCTATACTCTGCCTAAAAGATAATGATGTGATCTTAGGGAAGTCACTTAACTACTCTGGTGCATGGTTACTTTATATATAAAATGTTGAGTTGTGTTTCATGGTATCTTCAGGACCCTCCGAGTTCTAAAATACTGATTCGATGTCTAAGACTGCTGAGCAGAACTAGAAACAGCAGGGATTCGCTTTGTGCTCTTTCAGGTTGTCCAAACTCCCTTCACCTCTGTTGTCATCTACAAATTGTGATTCTAGTATTTTATACCATCCCATATTTCAAGATTGTGGGGAAGAATTCATGTAAAAAATGAAAGGCTTGCTATAAGGATGCTTTTATACTATAAATATGACTATCATCTCTGATCCCCTGGTCAGAATTTTCTTCTTCAAATACACCTATCAGTGTGGACAATTACATATTTGTAAAACAAAAATTTCCCTCAAGACAGAGACCATATTTCATTAATATTTATAGTACAGTTTCTAATCAGGGCTTGACATATGGTGTATGTCTCTATTAAGTGTTTTTATCTAATATCCTATCATTTTCTCTTCTAGATCTGCAATACTTTCCCTGTTCTCTTTGATTATTTCCCAGGGAGTTATACCAAATTTCATAGAAATGTGGATTTGGTAAAAACTTATGTTATGGAGAAAACAAGGGAACATCAAGAATCCCTGGACGTTAACAATCCTCGTGACTTTATTGATTGTTTCCTGATTAAAATGGAGCAGGTAAAATTCTGATAAGAGCTCTGTTATTTGATTGCCTGAGCATTTTATGGTTCACTGAATATTTCTGTATTTACTAGAGATGTTTCAATGGTCAAGGTAGTAATTCTGACAAGCATTTTAAGGACCTATTCTGTTCATGAATCTACACTAAACATTATGGAAGATATAATACTAAATTGTTAAATAAGTGGGATACATTAATCCTGTTCTTCAGGTACTAATAATCTACCTGACAACCTCAGGTGAAATGGAAACAATTACAAACAAGTTAGAAAATGCAAGAGAGTATGCCATACTATGAAGACGAGCAAGGTTGTTACACACAATGTATAAGAGAATGGAAAAGAATGGCTTGACCTAGCTGGGCTTCCTGCAAGTCCAGTGGTTGGAAATAAATCTTAATATATTTGCAGCGATGGACTAGGGAGGTAATTTCAGATGGAGGAATGATATATACAGAGGTGCAGAGGTTGTGGTGGGAACGAGTAGGAGGATGGAAGAGAGAAGCTTTAACTGAATATAAAATAAAATGAATTGGCATAGGTACGAAATTAGAGGTTGTGTCGCTAAGCATGAATCTTGCACCATTTGTTGAAAAGACTATTTTTCCCACATGAATTACCTTGACACCCTCGTCAAAAATCAATTAACTGAAAATGTAAGGATTTATTGGTTCGATCTCAATTGTATTCCGTAACTTATATGTTGGTCCTTCTGCCAGTAGCACACCATCTAGTAGTCTTAATTACTAGCTTTTTAGGAATCAGGAAGTGGGAATCCTTCAACGTTGTTGTTTTGCAAGATTGTTTAGGCTATTTGGGTCCCTTGAATTTCCATATGAAGTTTAGGATAAACTTGCAAGTTTCTGCAAAGAAGCCAGTGGGGATTTTCATAGGGACTGTGTTAAATTTGTAGATCAATTCATGGAGTAATGCCATTTTAAAAATTGAGATGAAATTTACATACCATACAACTAACCATTTTAAAGTATACAATTTAGTGGTATTTAGTGCATTTGCACTATTGTGCGACCACTAGCTCTCTCTAATTTGAAAACTTTCCCATCACTCTGAAGAAACATACCACGCCCCATAGTGATCACTCCTCATTCTTTTCACCCCATCATGTGTTAAACTGTAATCTGCTTTATGGATTTACCTATTGTGGATATATCACATAGAGAGTCTCATAGCATTGTGATTTTCTATTTCTGGCTTCTTTCCCCTAGCATAATGTTTTGGAGGCTCATCTCTGTTGCAGTATGTATCAGTACTTCATTAACTTTTATGGCTGAATAATATTCCATTTAATGTACATACCATAATTTGTTTATCCATCATCCATTGATAGACATTCGTGTAGTATCTACCTTTGTCTCTGATTCTTCTTATGAATAATGAAACATGTTTTCATTTTTGTTGGGTACATTTCTAGGAGTGGACTTGATGGGACATATTGTAATTTTATGTCTTACATCTGACGAACAGCCAAACTTTTCCATAGTGACTGCAGCATTTACATTCCTATTTTCCCACATAGTAGCCAATGCTTATTTTCTCTTTTTTTGTAATTATTAAAGCTATGCCAGTTAATATGAAATAGTATCTCATTGTGGTTTTGATTTGCATTTCCTTGATGACCGATGATGTTGACCATATTTTCATGTGCTGTTACCCATTTATATAACTTCTTTGAAGGAATGTCATTCAAGTCCTTTGCTTTTAAAAATTGAGTTGCTTGCCTTTGTTGTTGAGCTGTAAGAGTTGTTTATACATGTTGGGCATCAACCTTTACACATATATGGAATGCAAATATTTTCTCCCATTCTGTAAGTTGTCAATTCATAGCCTTAATTATGTCCTTTGATGCACAAATGTTTTTATTTTGATGAAGTCTGATTTATGTATTTTTTCTTTTGTTACTTTAGTGTCAAATCTAAGAATCTATTGCCGAATCAGAATTTGTGAAGATTTACCCTTTTAAGAGTTTTATAGCTTTAGCTCTTATATTTAACTTTTGATCTATTTTGACTTGTAATTTATATATGGAGTGAAGCAGAGGTTCAACTTCATTCATCTCCCTGTGGTTCTCCCGTTATTCCAGCACCATTTGTTTAAGAGACTCTTCTTTTAGACTGAAGAGTCTAGTACCCTTATTGAAAATAAATTGACCATAGATGTTTTGGATTTCAATTCTATTCTATAGGTCTTGTTTTCTATCTTTTTGCCAGAATTTCATTGTTTTGATTGCAGTAGCTTTGTAGCAAGTTTTCAAATTGGCAAGTTGAGTCCTACCCCTGAAGTTCCATATGAATTTTGAGGACTGACTTTTCCATTATTGCAAAATGGTCTTCGTAATTTTGATGGGGTTGCTGTAAATTGTTATATTCCTTAGGGAGTATTACCATCTTATCAATATTAAATCTTTCAATACTTGCATATGGGATGGTTTTCCATTTATTTAGATAATCTTTGTTTTGTTTAGCAATGGCTTTAGTTATCAGAGTACAAGCCTTTTTTCTTCTCTGTTAAGTAGATTACTAGATATTTATTTTTTAAGATGCTATTGTAAATAAAATTGTTTCCTTAATTTGATTTTGAAATGTTCATTACTAGTGTAGAGACACACTGATATTTGTGTTTCATTGCTGGTGTATAATAACACAACTGATTTTTCCTTTGGTCTTGTACCCTGCAAATTGTGTTGAATTCATTTATTATCACCAGTAATGTTTTTGTGGATTCTATGTGATTTTTTTTTATATGTAGAATCATGTTATCTGCAAATATACATAGTTTTACTTATTCCTATCCAAATTGGATACTTTTAATTTCTTTTTCTTGCCTAATTGCTCTGCCTAGTTCTTCCATACTATTTAAAAAAGAATTTTTTCAAGGTTTATTGAAGAATAATTGACATATAAAAATTTTATATGTGTAAAGTGTACATGTTGTTTCGATATATGTATACTGGAGGCTACTATGCTCAGGAGTTGGGCAGGGCTACTGACTTCCTTCCCTGGCCAAGCAAGCCATAGAGTATTCTCTGAGGCTTCTAGGTACTCTTAGATGAGCAGGGCTTTGAACTTGCTACTCTGCCTGAGTGGGCCACAGGGTACGGTCAGCAGCTGCCCGGTAGAGTAGTCCCCCTTATCCACAGGGGATATGATCCGAGACCCTCAGTGGATGTCTGAAACCACAGATAGTACTGAACCTTATATATTTCATGATTTTCCTATACCAACATACCTATGATAACGTTTAATTTATAAATTGGGCACAATAAGAGATTAAGAAGAATAACTAATAATAAAATCGAACAATTGTAACATCTTTCAGGATATGGCCTTAATTTACCTATTTCTACTAATTAAGATTGTGTTTGCCTACAAATAAAAGAAAACCTCTTAACAATGACTTTAACAAATAGTGGGTTTATTTATTGTGCATAAAAGGAGTCTTACGATGTGTCAGTGTAGGGATTGTACAGAAGTCCTGAAACATGAGAGTCAGATACTTTCCATTTTTCTTTACCCATACTTAGAATATAGGCTTTACTTCATGATTAAATCCTCATGCCCCAAGGTGAGGTCTACTCTCCCTCTTCCTTCACATCTTTGTTTTGAGTAAGGAGGAGGAAGTGGAACCAATAGATTTCGGCTTAGATTTCGCCTGTAAAACCTATGCTGCATGGCTTACCTAACTGCAAAAGAGGCTGATGAACGGAACTTTTAGGCAAGAGAGGGATGAGGCAGTAGAAAGTGATGCTTGAGTCAACTAATTTATAGTCTCTTGTATAAAACGTCGTAGGTTTTTCTAAAAGTCCACCTTTTAATTGTTGTAAATTTAATAAGCCAACATATAAAAATGCACTTTATATGTTGGTTTATTAAATTTATAACAATATGAGATATTTTGGATTAACTGTAATTTTGGCAAATTAATTTGACAAATAATTCCATCAAATTATTCCTAGGAAAAGCACAATCCACAGTTGGAGTTTACTTTTGAAAACTTGACAAACACTGTAACGGATTTGTTTGGAGCCGGGACAGAGACAACGAGCACCACGCTGAGATATGCTCTCCTGCTCCTGCTGAAGCACCCGGAGGTCACAGGTAGGCCCAACATGGCGGGCCAGGGGGATTTCAGAAAAGATGTTGGGAGGACACTGCTAGTGCATTCCATCTTCTTAGAGAAGCTTCATTCTTGAAATTTCCGTATCACCTGCTTAATTTTTCCAAATTTAAAGGAGGGATAACAATGGGACATTGTGATATAATACAGGCTGATGACTGAGAGGAGTGAAGACACTATGGGCCACAGCAAAAGCAATAAAACAGTGTTTCTATTTCACGGGAGGCACAGAGAGCATGTTTTGGCCTGGGACTGCATATTGGTTTTATTACAAAAAGGCCACTAACTTTGAACAGAAGGTATATTCTTCAGAGATCTCTCCTCATTCTGAAAATGCAATGACATAATGGAAACTCTCCTTATTGAAGCATAAGTAGAAATCCTAGAGATTTATTAGGTTCCCTGAAATAATTTCCACAGTCCAGGAAGTGTTATAAAAATTATTTTAACAGCAAATATGTTACTATTTAGGCTTAAGATGTTGCATAAAGGATTTTGTTATTTCAGAAGTCTATTTCCAGAAGGTGGTGTTTCTCACCATAAGAATTTTGGGGGACGGAGGTCAATAATTTTATCTTTTATAAAGCACTTTATTTTAGAAATTTACCTTTAAAGAGTTACAGTTATGCATAGCCGTTTAGAAATATACATTATCCTGTTCTGTTTCAGGATCCCACTGAAATGATTATAACCTATTACAAATGAGAATTTGTCTTTTGAGCTGGCTAAGAGGAGGTCAGAAAATAGCCAACAAATCTACAACAAATTCCTGAAACACAGTGAGCATATTGTGGAGAAATCATTAACTCAAGAGAGAGAATGCAGTTGTAACCTCAGTGTCAGAAGAGGAAGGTACATGAGGAGGAAAAGTTATTTGTGTCCCTACATCCCTATACGTTTTAGTATTTACAAATACCAAGTGTCAAAGACGGTGGAGGGAGAAATAGGCTAAAAAAGGGAGCTCTCCCTGCCCAGGGCCCTTTGACAACTCCTTTTTATCAGATAACTGTTTTCCCCCCTTCAGGAAGAGGGAGGTTTACTCTCTAGAGAAACTGAAACTAAGAGGCCCTACACTCAGGGAAACAGTGAGCTGTAGGGCTGAAAAGACAGGTTAAGTAAGAATCTAATTCTTGAATTCAGAGACTCTGAGCTCCTTTCTCCGTCCTGCTTTCTGAAATTCAGCAGCAGAGAACAAACAGCTCTGGAGGAAAGACCTCTGTATTTTACCATGTAGATAGAAAATTCTCTTGACATGTATACCAGAGTGAATGAAACAGAAACATCCACCCTGGGACACAAGATCATGGAATTTCAGAACACCAGGATTAAAAGATTAAAAAGAAAATGACAAAAACTTTCAGAAAACTAGATTGTGTCTTGTGTAAGGATTAGGATTCATAATACCATCAGAATTTGGAATTCTCAAGAGCAACTCTCGAATTGTATATTAATAAGAAGAGTTACAGAATTGTACACCTGAGATCTATGAAACTTTACTAACAATTGTCACCCCCCCCAAAATACAAATAAAATAAAAATAAAAATAAAAAGTGTATTTTCAGACTTGTGTGCTTGACAAAAATGTTACCCCCTGCTTTCCCTTTCTCATCCAAACATCTGACGTCATGTCAGAGGAAGTCATGGACTCAAGGAATCAAGAGAGCTCCAAGAATGAAAGTGTCAGGAAGGTTGCCAGGCACCGGGCCTAGAAATATCCACTTCAGAATGATTAGGTGGGTAAAGCAGGTGTGAGGGGAGACACCACGAACAAAAGAGAGATGATCGGTTTTCCTGATAATAAGGAAATTATTATTAGGAGTCTGAAACATCTACCTGAGCATTTGGAAACAATTCTAAACTGAGATATAGAAAATTATGAGTTGAATGAAAGACATGGTTAAGTCCAAGTAAGTACCCAAAATGAAACACAATCAGAGTTGTCTTGCCAGGGAGCATTGTTTATGTAGTCGGAATGATGTTAAAATGAATATTCTAAGAGCCAAAAGTTGTGATTTAACTATATTGGGGGAAGTGGAATAAGGGACATTGTTTGTATGTGTATATTTTGTGTAAGGTGAAGATAGAGAAGGAAATTTTCACGACCGTACTAGGAAATCAGACATTATCTGAAAATAGTAGGTTAGTAAGAAATAGAAACAGAAAGCGATTGTTTAGAAATAGAACACAAATTTAAAAAGAAACTGCTAGACTGTTTAGAAGGGTAACATTGGCAAGTTGGAGGATAAAGAGAGTACCATTGCAAATTACACACACACACAATACACAAATACACAAAACACATGCATTATAATTTAATTTTTCAACCCAAATATTATTCGATATAAAATTAATATTGGATTCCTGTTTTCCTTTCTGTAAGAACTGTGATTTTGATTTAATTATGTTCTCTTTATAGTTTGAAACATTTCATCGTTTCTGTTTCGATTATCATGTATGCTGATATATCTGTATGCTGATATATATGTGTTGATGTATCATAAGCCTAACTTGTAGGAGCGATATGTATCTATTATGGGAATTGTTTCTCTATGTCTAGGTATATTTCTGGACATATAACTGATATTTATAATGACATTGGTTCAGATTGCTTTAGATTGCTTCACGTATTCCTGAATGGGTATGCAAATGTGGTATGCATTTTTTTCTTTTTCATCAGTCTTACTTGTGTCTTACAGCTAAAGTCCAGGAAGAGATTGAGCGTGTGGTTGGTAGACACCGGAGCCCCTGCATGCAGGACAGGAGCCACATGCCCTACACGGATGCCGTGGTGCACGAGGTCCAGAGATACATAGACCTTGTCCCCACCAATCTGCCCCATTCGGTGATTCGTGATGTTAAATTCAGAAACTACCTCATCCCCAAGGTAAGATGTGTTTCTCTTCTACTGACCTCAGTGGTCTTGACGTTCCCATTGTCACAATATGGGTCCAGTCCTTTATGAACACAGGATGAGAGAAGCACAAAAATCGTATGTGTGACAGCTTGGTGGACGCTGTGTTGTGTCCGGTTTAGACTATAAAGCTTTATAACAGGCTTTGCTATCTGACAGTGTATGTCTTATAAATTTGTTCTGCTTCTCTAATATTGTTTAATCTTAGCTGCTTACATTTCCAAAGGAATGTTAGTATATGTTTATATATTTACCAAAACACTGCTGGGATTTTTATCAGGGTGATATTAGACCAATTTAGAAAGACTTGACATCATGATTCATTAAATCTTTCAATTAAAAGATACAGTATAGGCTCCCAGTTTTGGGAGGCTTTCTTTAATTTTTTTCAATCTTTTCTTCTTTTTTACTTTTCAGTGTATTGGCTTGCAAATCTTTTGTTTGTTCTTTTCCTAGGCACTTATTATTGTTGTTGTAAATTTTTAAGTCTTATTTCCAGATTTTTTAAATCTGGTACTTAGAAATATAATTGATTTTATCATTTTGATGACCTTATATGTAGCAAGCTTGCTAACTATAAAATTGTTGCTAATAATTTCTTTCTAGATTAATCTGCAATTTCTACGTACATCACCCTGATATCTGGGTTATTTTTGATTTGCAGGAGAATGGAGGTTTAACATCTCACTATTAAGAATGATGTTTTGTGTACATTTTGATTGATATTCTTTATCAGATTAGGAAGTTTACCTGCTTTGTTTATTTTTATGATTTTTTTTTCACGAATGCATATGCAATGTTTTCTTTCGTTTTTTTTTTTTTTTTTTTGGTGGGATGTATGCAATGTTTTCATATCAATTTTCTGCATCTATTGATATCTTTGTATATATTGTCCTCACTTTTCCCACTAAATATACATATTATAGAACACACACAGCTGGATTTGATTTGCTACGTTTTGTTCAGGACTTCTGTATTTATATTCACAAGAGATTTTTAGTCTACAGTTTTTCTTCTTCAAAATTTTCCTGTCAAATTTCTGGCATCAAGGTAATTCTGGCCTAATAAAATTAGACGAGAATTGTTCTCTTACATGGGTTTATTTTTTTTATTTTTTTTAGATTTTTTTTTTTTTAATTGGGGAATGGGAACAGGACTATATTGGGGAACAGTGTGTACTTCCAGGACTTTTTTCCAAGTCAAGTTGTTGTCCTTTCAGTCTTAGTTGTGGAAGACACAGCTCAGCTCCAGGTCCAGTTGCCGTTTTCTAGTTGCAGGGGGCACAGCCCACCATCCCTTGCGGGAGCCAAACCGGCAACCTTGTGGTTGAGAGGACGCACTCCAACCAACTGAGCCATCCGGGAGCTCAGCGGCAGCTCAGCTCAAGGTGCCATGTTCAATCTTAGTTGCAGGGGGCGCAGCCCACCATCCCTTGTAGGACTTGAGGAATTGAACTGGCAACCTTGTAGTTGAGAGCCCACTGGCCCATGTGGGAATTGAACCAGCAGCCTTCGGAGTTAGGAGCATGGAGCTCTAACTGCCTGAGCCACCAGGCCGGCCCCATGGGCTTATTTTTATTGTCGTCCCCTCTTCTTCTTGTGGTCACTTAGTTGTGTCTTTGAAGTGCCTAATGAGTTTTGGTTAAATACCAATTAGATGATAGATGAGATAGATAGATAGATAGATAGATAGATAGATAGATAGATAGATGGATGGATGGATGGATGGATGGATGGATGGATGGATGGATGGATGGATGGATAGATAGACAGACAGACAGACAGACAGACAGACAGATAGATAGATAGATACATACATACATACATACATACATAATGCATAGTTTCAGATTTTATCATTTTCCAGAAAGGGCTCTTCCCTCTCCAGCTAGGCAGAATGATGCAACACTTCTGTTTTGATTAATATTTGGACATAGAAACAAACTAAAATTAACTTTAGGTGTCAGCTTACCTCTCCGAGTTTCTCCCAACTATGGAATCTTTAGACAAATTTTTATCTTGGTAGATTTCCAATGCTTTTTAACACATAATTTCTGTATATATTCAGACTTTCTATTTGATATGCCGCAAGCTCCTCTATTCCACTTGAAGCCAGAACACATAACTATAACATTTTAAAAATAACATAAAAAAATTTGTGCTTTGTTGGGGAAAGGAAGTAATGAAATTAGTAAGGTTGCAAGTACTTTCCAGTCTTTGGAAAAGATGGAATTGATGACTTTCCTAAGAGGTCATGGGGGTTACCTTGATGATCACAGATTTGGTACAAGGGGTAGGACTTCCAGTCCACTGTATTTTCAGCACAGAACACAATGAGGAGAAGACTTTTCTATTTTAATATTGGGGTCTGAGGATAATAACTAATCAAACTTGTTTCTCTTATTTCTAAGTAAATGGGAAATTCCTAGAATATCTTCTAAGTTTTGTTTTGTTTTGTTCCTTTGTAATTCAGTCTCCAACCAAGGGACACGCATATAATTTGGTTACCTTTTCCCTTTAGTCTCATTATCAATTCCCTTTGCTCTATTTATTTTCTTTCAGTACATTTAACTTTGTGAAGAGTTCAAGCCAGTAGTCAAGTAAACTGTTCCTCAGACTGGTTTTATGCAATTGTTTTCTAGATATTAGGTTCCAGTTACAATTTTGGCAGGAGAATGACATAGGTGCTTTATATGTGCCACTGAAATTCACTGGGGAGTTAGGGCACATAATGCCACTTATCCTATTATTGGTTATGCTATGTTCCTCACCTAAAGTGGTATCTGCTGATCTCTCCATGGCAGAGGTTCTGTCTTTTACTTTTAATCAATGAAAAAATATTGCGCGGTACTTTAGGATTTTGTGAACATCGTGCTTCCAAATTATTCACCCAAGAGTTTTAGCATTAATTGATAAAACTTGCCTGAATTAATAATGCTAAACTGAATTGTTTCAAAGTGAGGATTTTTTCTAATTTTATCATTCTTTCTGTGTTTGTAAGCCAGGATTAATCTGTAATGAAATCTACCCTGTATTTATTTTTATTTATTTAATTTCAATTTTTTAAATTAAAGTATAGTTGGCATACAATATTATATTAGTTTCAGGTGTATAATATAGTGATTCAACATATATATACCTTATGATGTGCTCACACTAGTCTGTCACCATGCAAAATTATCAAACTGTTATTGACTATATTCCCCCTTCACCTTTTTCATCCATCTCCTTCCTCCCCCCACCCACCCTCTGACAGCCATCAGTTAGTTATTTGCTTTTTATGTTTTTAAATTAAGATAAACTATCTACATGGAAATGATAACACTAATATTTGTTACTGTATTTATTATAACAGAAGAGATTTTTAAAATTTGATCAGATGTCTATTTATTATAAAAGACCTATGAACAGATAACTGTAGACATTTCAAGCTCTAAGAGAGACTTCTATTTTAAACCGTAATCCACACATGAGATGGATAAAAATTGAAGTAATAAAATAAAGCGTGTGTTGGAGACATACAAGCATTCAAACATGGTGATGAGCAGAATGGATTCAGAAGGTCTAGCACCCTAGAACCCATGTACTCATACTTCACATGCTGTTGGAATCTCTTTTGGCAACCTCACTGCCACTGGTCCTCAACTTATCCATATCACTTGTTCTCTCTGGCTCAAAATGCTTGTGCCCTTCTTTGGATGTAGGATTCCTCATCTGTAGATCATAAGATTGGACTCAATGACTTCCAACATTTCTTCCAGCTCCACAACTTCTTCGTAACTCATTTTATCTTCACCTGTTCTTTCCAGGGCACAACCATATTCACGTCTCTGACTTCTGTGCTACACAGTGACAAAGAATTCCCCAACCCAGAGGTATTCGACCCTGGCCACTTCTTGGATGAGAGTGGCAATTTTAAGAAGAGTGATTACTTCATGCCTTTCTCAGCAGGTAATAGACTTTGATTTCCTTCAGTGCTTCAGAGGACAGGGTACCTTTTGGGGATCAGTTGGAACTTACATAGTACTCACTCTAATACTGGTAGAATTGCCCTTTGTCCATGGTTGGGAGTACCAATACCCAATACCAATGCCAATGCACTTCTCTCTTCATGATACATCTTCATTATTAGGCCAGATCACTGCAGCTTTGGAGAATTGGCTCAGTTCTTCCAAATGCACAAATGAAATTTGAGCTAGGTACTGAAAATATACAATAAGTGCATCCTAACCAGAAAGAACAGTGTTATATAAAACTTGAAACTTCATGGTGTATTGGAGATTGATAAAGAATAAGCATACTTGGAGCGAGAACAGAGGCTGTGAAGAATGTGAAGAAAAATCATGAAACATCATACTAGGAACAGAAAGTACAACAAATGTACCATATTTTGCCTTGTATAGTGCACACTTTTTTGCCCATATTTGTGCGGGTAAAATAGCGATGCACATTACACATGGGTAGTATTAATTCTGTATCTATATAAATGTTTTTAATTCTTTTATTTATTCTTATGAGTTAGAAGTGTAACTCTAGAAATCAATAATGATATCCGTATGCAAAAATAATACCCTAGAATACGATAGGTTTTGTTGAACTTATGAAGAACTTGCAATGACAAAGACTTCTTGGCCTTCTATGATGCATAAATATTGTAAACTTATTACTGGTACATAAAATTTCTTGTACTTTGTATCTGTTCTTGTGTTTTGTAATTATTTGTTACATAAAATTTCTTGTGCCATAATATGTTAAAAAATAAATGCTGGGCGGCTGGTTAGCTCAGTTGGTTAGAATGCAGTGCTCTTAACAACATGGTTGCTGGTTCGATCCCCACATGGGCCACTGTGAGCTGTGCCCTCCACAACTAGATTGAAACAACTACTTGACTTGGAGCTGATGGGTCCTGGAAAAACACACTTAAAATGAATAAAAAATTTTTTAAAATGCTAAAATTCCTTTACAATGCAAAAACAAGTACCTAAATGTAAACAAATAAAAGTTTGAATGAAAAACTTAAAATGAAAGATTTTTTTTCCATGAAAGTTTGGGCCAGAAATGTGGGTGCGCTTTATACATGGCAAAATACAGTATGTGTGTTTCTGGAAAAAGATTGCTGGAAACTTGAAAGAGCAGTTATAATGTGAGAATGCTTAATGAAATGCTTGACATAGTGCTGATACTCAACAAATGTTTGTTGGAAGAAGAATACTTGTTAGGATAGGATGGTAGGTAGATAGCATGTGCCTCTGTCTACCCACCCGTTCTACCATCCATCCACCTATTCAACCATTAATCAGATATTTACTGCATATTCACTTTCTGACATCTAGAATCTCAGTGTTCACGGAGTATTTACTCTCTGTGTTTGTTATTTTCAGGAAAACGAATATGTGTAGGAGAGGGCCTGGCCCGCCTGGAGCTGTTTTTATTCCTGACCACCATTTTACAGCACTTTACCCTGAAATCTGTGGTTGACCCAAAGGACATCGACACGACTGCAGTTGTCAATGGGTGTGTTTCTGTGCCGCCACATTACAAGCTCTGCTTCATTCCTGTGTGAGGAAGGAAAGATCATCTGTTTTCTCCTGTGATGCTGTCTGCAACTTGCTTTCATCTGGGCATCATTCACCTCCTTCCCTCTCCATCCCCTTTCTGGGAGTTTCTTCTCTGGCCTCTCCTCTCCTCATCACCTCATTATCCCAATTTAAAGGTGAATTTCCTAAGTTTCACTGCAGAAATGTACCTGCTATTCTCCTTACTCTGAAACATTTGTATTGGCCATAACATATGCTCAACTTTTATTGCGTGGTACTTTGCAGCCCATGTGAAATAGAGCAAGATGATTAGTGTATGCCAGTGCGGAGCCATTTCTCCTCTCCGTGTTCTAAATAAAAAGCACAATTTGCTGTGCCAGTCTCAGACTTTCCTTCCTTTGTACATAATGCAGATTAAAAAAAGAAAGAAAGAAAGAAAATAGTGTAAAGGGGCCATGCTGGTCCTCATAATAACAAGCACACAGAAGACAAAGGAGATGAGGGCAGAAAAGCTCTGTTGGAGGAGTGTCAGAGTTACTTGAGGTTTGGATATAAGAGAGAAAAGTTATTCAGGAGCAACTTCATCATGCAGGGAAATATTGAGATCACTGATGCTGAGGAATTAAATGCAAACAAAGTAAGCCACAGAAAACTGAAAATAAAAGTCTAGGAGAAATTTAAAAAAAAATTGTGAACAGGAAATCAGTATAGAAAATCAATAAAAACAAAGCTTTTTTTTGTTTGTTTGTTCGTTTGTTTGTTTTTGCAAAGTTCAATAGAATTGTTATACCCATAGCCAGGTTACCCCTAAAACAAGAAAGACACAAGTTACTAATGTCCAAGTTAAAAGAGGGGCCATTGCTTTGATACTATGGACACTAAATGGATAATAAAGGAATACAATTATATAAATGAGTCTATGCCCGAAAATTTGATAACTTAGATGAAATGGGGTGTTTCCTTAAGTATACAATCTGTCAAAACAGACACAAGAGGGAGTAACATCAACAATGCGTCGAAATCGGAAGCCCTAAACTGTTGTTCTCCCAGTGGACACACTGATTCACAGCAACACATGAATCAATTCCCTTTGTAAACAAAATCCAAGCTCTAGTTGAAAGGCTCCTGTACCCTGAGTAAATGTGAATCTAGCTACATCAAAGCCAGAAAGAACAGTGGAGATAGACTCTGGCCACACTGCCAACCCCAGCAACGTGCCATATAACTGGGCAGGAACCCAACAGCTCCCATCTTGTCCCTGAGGTGCAAAGGAGCTGGATGGCACATCTGGCATCCCAAACTTACAACTGTCAAGGGGAGCTGCATGAGGAACTGGCTTCTGTCTTACTTGTCCTGGAACACCGATACCACTCCGCATACTCTACATACCTTGTGGCTGCTAGAACCAGAAAAGCATTATCAGGACTGCTAATGGCATCAGCCCTTCAAGAGTGAAGACCTGGCTCACCTCACCCACGAAGTCAATAACCATGATGAATCACGGTGTCCAAATTGGAAAGGGCAGTAGAAGAAAGAAGTTGCACAAATTAATTAAAACCACGTGACCAGTCACAGAAATGAGAACTGCAGTGGTTATTGAGCATCCTTATGACCAGTGTTTTGAACTCTGCGTCTGGAAGATTGCTGGTCTTTATTTTGTTTAGTTCCTTTTCTGGAGTTTTGTTCTATTCTTTCATTTGGGATATGTTTCTTTGTCTCTCCTTTTTGGCTGCCTCCCAGTGTTTGTTTCTATTTATTAGATAGGGTTGCTATGTCTCTCATTCTTAGTAGAGTGATCTCATGTAGTAGGTGTCCTGTGAGGACCAGTGCCGCAGTCTCCCTGGTCATCTGAGCCATCTGTCCCTTGTGTGCATTGTGTGTGCCCTCTCCTCTTGTAGTTGAACCTTGGTTGCTATTTGCACATCACTGGGAGGGACTGACCCTTGGCTGATTGGTTGTGAACACTGGCCATGACAACAGTGGAGAAGCTGTTGAACAGGGGCTGACCCTATGGAGCAGAATTCACTTTAGCAAGGCTCTGGTGCTTGCCCAGTCTGCCCTTTGTGTCATCCTTGGAGGCAGCCAGGTCATTCTTCAGCTAAGATTGAAGCCAGTCACCAGACATGTCAGCCTCAGGGCCTCCTGGGAGGGGCTCTGCTGCAGGCCAAGTTCAGCCACAGCCTGTGTCCTTCCAGGGTACACCTGACATGAGCCTCAAAGCAATCTGCAGATGGCTGCCACCTATGCTGGGTTTAGAGATGTATGAGAGAGGCCAAACCTCTAAGAGACCTGCTGCCTCTAGTGCCAGGCTTGGAGCTACACAGCAAGAGGTACAGGGCACACCGAGGCCAGATACTGCTCTTTTGGGGTTTTGTGGACTTTTGAGAGATTTTAAGGTAGTTCACAGCATGAGTCATGACAGGCATTTGTATGGAAAAGCCTCTGGAAGCAACTTGAGTGGGCACACAAGTTGGTTGGGGCAGAGTCTCAGGGAATCACCAGGGTGGGGCAAACAGTGTTAGCCAGATTCATGGAGACTCAGATGTCATAGCTACCTGTATCTGCACAGTGGACAGTGGAAGGGCTCAACAAACGAACAACGGCTTCTGCTAGCACTTCTGTCTGGGAGAAAGTTGCCCCTTCAACTCTCACCCTGAAGCCAGACAATTCAGTTCCTTCCTGTATGTTCCTGGTACCGTTCAAGTGCTACCGCAGTGCTGCAGCTCAGAGCAGGTAAGTCCATCAGTGAATAAGTCCATGATGTGGGCCCTTTATGAGGAATACCTGGGACTGCAGAAGTACCGTATCTCACTCAGCCACAATCTGCATAGGTTTTCATAGCCAAAAGTTGCAGGGACTTCTTTTCCCAGTGCTGAAACCCTGGGCTGGGGGGCCTTGGGTAGGGTTGGGAACACTCACTCCTCAGCAGGGACCTCCACAGCTGAGATATCCCTTCTGATTTTTTACCAGCACACGCGGGTGTGGGTCCAGCCCGTTCCACGTCTCTGTCCCTCCTACCCATCTAGATGTAGCTTCTTCTGTGTGTTCTTAGTTATAGGACTTCTATTCAGCTAGACTTTAGGCAATTCTTAATGATTATTCTCTAGTTTAGTTATAATTAGAGGTGGTCGTGGGAGGCGGCAAGCACAGTGTTTACCTATTCCGCCATCTTGACCAGAACTGAGGACAGTCATTTTTTGGGTTAATAATATGCTATTTATATTTTGAAGCATTTCATAATTTCTATTTGTATTATTTCTCTTGTATGCTAATATATAGGTGCACACAGATGTATCTCAAAGCCTAGCTTGTATAAGAATCATATGTATATATATATATTATGAAATTCTCTCTATGTCTAGGTATATTTCAGGGCATATAACTGATATTTATAATGACATTGGGACACCGTCATATTTCTTCATATATTCCTGAAATGGTATGCAAATGTGGTATGCATTTTTTTTTTTTATTAGTCTTACTTGTGTCTTATTAGCTAAAGTCCAGGAAGAGATTGACCGTGTGGTTGGCAGGCACGGGAGCCCCTTCATGCAGGACAGGAGCCGCATGCCCTACACGGATGCCGTGGTGCATGAGGCCCAGAGATACATAGAACTTGTCCCCACCAATCTGCCCCATTTGGTGTGACCCATGATGTTAAATTCAGAAACTATCTCATCCCCAAGGTAAGATGTGTTTCTCTTCTACTAATCTCAGTGGTTTTGAAGTTCCCATTGTCACAATATGGGTCCAGTCTTTTATGAACACAAGATGAGAGAAGTACAAAAATAGTATGTGTGGCAGCTTGATGGACTCTTTTGTTTCCAGTTTAGACTATAAAGCTTATAACAGGCTTTGATACCTGGCAGTGTAGGTCTTACAAATTTGTTCTGCTTCTTCTTCTTTTTTTTTTAATTAAAGTTTACTGGGGTGACAACGGTTAGTAAAGTTACATAGATTTCAATTGTTCAATTGTGTATGTTCAGCTCCTTTAATATTGTTTGGGTAATCATAGCTACGTACGTTTCCAAAGGAATGTTAGTATCTGTTTATAAATTTACCAAAACGCTCTGCTGGGATTTTTATCAGCGTAATATTAGACCAATATAGAAAGACTTGATAGCATGACGCATTAAGTATTTCATTTAAAGGATATGGTATAGGCTCCTAATTTATCCAAGCATTCTTTAATTTTTCAATATTATTTTGTTTTCCATCAGTGGCTTGCACATCTATTTGGTTTTCTCCTAGAGAAATTATATTTTTGATGTTATCATAGATTGTATAATTTTTAAATGCAATTCTACTTTTTGGTATATGGATGTATAATTGATTTTATTATTTTGATGTCCTCTTATCTAGTAACCTTTCCAAATTCATTCACCATTGCTAATAATGTATTTGTGGATTCATTTGTAATTTCTTTGTACAGAATTCTGCAATCTCATCTAACATTTGTTTTATTTCTTATTTTCCAGTTGTCATGACATTAATTTCTCTTTAATGCATTATCAAAGTAGCTGGATTTGTGGGATAGTATTGAATAGAAGTGGTGATAGTGAGAATTGTTTCACTTCTGATATCCAGGAAGGGGTGGGGAGTTTAATATCTCATCATTGAGAATGATATTTGTGTATATTTAAAAATATCTTAGGGGTGGCCAGTTGGCTCAGTTGGTTAGAGCGCAGTGCTCATAACACCAAGATCACTGTGCGATTCCCAATGGGCCAGGGAGCTGCACCTTCTACAACAAGATTGAAAACAATGACTTGACTTGGAGCTGAGCTGCACCATCCACAACTGGATTGAAAACAACAACTTGACTTGGAGCTGATGGGTCCTGGAAAAACATTATTCCCCAATAAAACAAACAAACCAGCTTTAAGAAAAATTCTTTTTTTTTTTATCATAATACGGAAGTACTCCCTCTTCCCTTATTTTTGTATAATTTTTTATAGACTTTTTATATGTAAAGGTTATATTACACACAGAGGGGATGGGACTCAGTCCTTCTTGGCTGCTGCCTTCCTCATGGCTTCAAGGACATTGCTCAGCTCTTTTGTCTTTCTGTTGGCACAGATTTCTTGCTGAGGGACGTTCTTTATTGTTGTTGCGTGTTTTTCTGTGCTGTCACAACAATGTCTGAGCTTGAATTAGAGCAATGACAAACATTAAATTTCTTGTTAAACTTGGCAAGAGTGGAAGAGAAATGAAGGACATGTTATTCAAAGTTTATGAGGATAATGCCATGAAGAAAATGGCCAAGTACAAATGAATTAAATGTTTTTCTGAGGGGAGAGAATACGTCACTGATGAAGAAAAGTCACGATGGCCAGTAATGAGGAGAACTGATGAAAACATTGCAAAAATTGGTCGAATTGTGCATCAAAATCATCAGCTGACTGTGGGAAGCATAGTAGACCAAGTAAACATTGATAGAGAAACAGTTAGGAAAATCTTAACTGAAAATCTTGGCATGAGAAAGTTGTGTACAAAAATGGTCCCAAAGGAGCTCAACGATGAACAAAAGCAAAGGAGAGTTGAAGTTTCCAAGACGTTTTGGAGAGGCAAGACGTTTTTTTGGGCCACATTAGCAGTGGTGATGAAACATGGTTGTGCCAATACAACTCTGAAATAAAGCATCAAAGTGCACAATGGAAGTCAGCCAATTCTCCATGACCAAAAAAGTCAGTCCAAATCAAGACTCAAAACAATGTTGCTAACCTTTTTTGATAACCAAGTTTACTATTTGGAAGTGCTGAGAAGGCTGTGTGAAAAAATTAGGTAAAAACGAACTGAACTTTTTACCAACAATTCATGGCTCTTGCATCACGACAATGCACCAGCTCATATGGCACTGTTTTTGAGGGAGTTTTTAGCCAGTAAACCAATAACTGTATTGGCACCCCCTCTCTATTCACCTGATCTGGCCCACAATGAATTCTTTCTTTACCCAAAGATAAAGGAAATATTGAAAGGAAGATGTTTTGATGACATTCGGGTCATCACGGGTAATACAACAATAGCTCTGATGGCCATTCCAGGAAAAGAGTTCCAAAATTGCTGTGAAGGGTGGACTAGACAATTGCGTCAGTGCACAGCTTCCCAAGGGGCGTACTTCGAAGGTGATCATAGTGATGTTCAGCAATGAGGTATGCAGCACTTTTAATATGATGAATGCGTGAACTTAATTGTCAGACCTCATATTCCGACTTTCTTGGTATCCTACAAGTTACTCCCATTTGAAGCCCACATATATTACTATTATAAAGGCTTTGTGGAAGAGGTGGCAGAAATTGCTGCTGAATACAATAAATGCTCAATATGCAAATGAATCATGACAATAAACAATTATTTTAAAAGTTACTTAACTAAAAATTCTACTTTGAGGGAAAAGGGTTGTGAGTTTAATTAAAGACTGAAATTGCTGCCGCCATGTCTCAGGCAGAGGGAATTCCGAATATCTGTGTTGTCCCACTAGTCACTTATGTCTACTGAGTATGTGAAATGTGATTAATACAACTGAGAAACTGAATTTTGAAATTTATTTACTTTCAGCTAGATTTAATTTAAATATAAATAACTGGATCACTCAAGGCTACTATGTTAGACAGAGCTGCCCTAAGGGGGTTTTGTTTGTTTGTTTGTTTGTTTCTGTAACACGGGTTTGGAAATCCCCCACCCTTAATTTTGTAATTATAACCCCACACCCCAAATTAGCTTCTGCACAGCTAAAGAAGCCATCGACAAAATAAAGAGGCAACCAACCGAATGGCAGAAGGTTTTTGCAAACAAGACATACTATAAAGGTCTAATATCCAAAATATATAAGGAACTCATACAACTCAACAACAAAAAACAAACAATCCCATTAAAAAATGGGCAGAGGACCTGAATAGACATTTCTCCAAAGAGGACATACAAATAGCCAATAGACATGAAAAATTGCTCAATATCACTAATCATCAGTGAAACGCAAATAAAAACTACAATGAGATATCACCTCACCACAGTTAGAATGGCTATCATCAACAATACAAATAATAACAAGTGTTGGAGAGGCTGTGGAGAAAAAGGAACCCTCATACACTGTCGGTGGGAATGCAGACTGGTGCAGCTGCTATGGAAGGCAGTGTGGAGGTTCCTCAAAAAATTATGAATAGAATTGCCATATGACCCAGCAATCCCTGTCTTGGTATCTACCCAAAAAACTCTGAAAACATTTATCCATAAAGATATACGTGCTCCAATGTTCATTGCAGCTTTGTTTATGGTGGCCAAGGCAAGGAAACAACCAAAGTGTCCTTCGATAGATGACTGGATAAAGAAGATACGGTATATATACACAGTGGACTACTATTCTGCCATAAGAAAAGATGAAATAATGTCATTTGCGACAACATGGATGGATCTTGAGATTATAATGCTAAATGAAATAAGTCAGAAAGAAAAAGTAGAGAACCATATGATTTCACTGACATGTGGTACATAAATTGAAAACAACAAAGGAACAAGACAAACAAATGAAGAAACAAAAACTCGTAGACACACAAAATAGTTTAGTGGTTACCAGAGGGTAAGATAGCTGAGGGTAAAAGGGATCAAATATATGGTGATGGAAGGAGAACTGACTCTGGGTGGTGAGCACACAATGTGATATATATATATATATGATGTATTACTGAATTGTACACCTGAAACCTATGTAACTTACAAACAATTGTCACTGCAATAAACTTTAATTAAAAAACAAAGAAGAAACCAAGGTAATTAGTTGCTTCCCACTGTGTACTTCATAATGAAGACCAAATGACATATTTAAAAAAATTAAAAACAAAATAAATAAACAAATAAATCAATAAATAAAAAGTACAAATAAAAACTATATTGTTATCCTTCAAACCTTCTTTATTGATTGGTAAATGAAAAAAATCTAATGTAAGTATTAGCAAATGTGTGGGTAAGCAGGCAGTCTTGTACATAAAATTTCGGATCCATTCTATTGGCTAATGCAATATAAATGGGAACTTAGTTGTGTGCAAGGCAAAAGGTCTCCTTATAGCTCTACTTGTGTTCCTCCTTTCTCCTCTTTCTACTCTCCTAAAACATTTTCTATGCTGTTTAGGGCAACTTATGCCCTGCTGTTTGTCTCCACTATTATCACACTGAAGTTTCCTTCCTATGATGTCACACCATCAGAAGAACAATTGTATTAATCATGTTATTGTTTTCTGTATTTTATGATGCTTTGACATCTGGGGTCTCACTGACCAGTGAGAGACTACCCCTCCCAGGGTTAGCTAATTTCTAGAGGTCATAAATGACTTTGATGGGGGCATGCATTTGAAGGGCAGACCAACCAATACTCCCCCGTCGGCCCCCTCTATCTGGCTCTTACTCTCCAGAAGGCACTATTCCTCTGCCCTAATCAATCCAGGGTCAGATACCAGGCAACCAGGGGCAGGACCTACACCTCGGAATATGCTGAAGTTATTGAAACAGCCAATCTTAAACTCGCTTAGCAGACCTACCCTGCCTCGCCCATCTTTGTCCACAAAAAGTATGATAAAGGCTTTTGCCCGTGCTTTCCCCTCACCGTACTTCTGCCTCCCGACCAACCTGCATGACTCGTCATGTCACCCGCCGTGTTGCGCCATGCCTCCTACTTCTAGGGAACTGAGAGCAAACATTTCTCCTGCATGACAATCACTTCTGTGTCGGTCTCACCACACCTGATTAAAACAAATCATGGGTACATTTTAATGTAAGTGGTTCTTAAAAACGAATTTGTTAGGTTTTCTACATATAAATCCATGCTTTTTGTGAAAAGGGAAAGTTTTCATTCTTTTTAATATTTTTATCTGTCTTCTCTTTCTGACATACTGCACTTAAAAAATCTTCTCCCAAATGTTGAGTAGAAATGATGAGAGCTCACCTTGTTCTCAGTAGTGTGGGGAAACTTTTCCAGTAAAGATAATGTTAGCTTAAGACTGTTTATACACACTTGATCTTAGCCAAAAGGACGAGAAGTGATTAAGACTCTTTATAGATATACTTTATCGCATGGAGGAAATTCCCTTTCTATTCCAATTTGCTGTAAGTATTTTTTAGGTAATAAATGGGTGATGACTTTTTTCCAATCATTTTTCTGAATCTGTTGAGATTAATTTATCTTTTGTCTCTTTTACTTAGTTAACAAGAGTTGGCTTCAAATTGGTATTTTTAAAGGTTACCTTGCATTCCTGTTAATAAATGTCACTGGGTCATGGTGTTATCCTCGTCATATGTTGCTGGACCAATATATATTCTTAAGACTTAGTGTAAACATGATCATGAGGTATACTGGCATGTAATTCTATTTCCGTGTGATGTCTGTGCCACGTTTTGACTTAGGGTAATAACTCTTGTTCTATAAGACATCAGGAAGTGTACTTCTACTCTCTAAAAGAATTGGTGTAAGGTTGGTGTTGTTTCTTCCTTCAATTTGATAGAATTCATGAGGAAAGCCATCTAAGCTCAAAGTTGACTTTGTGGGGTTAGTTTTGATGATAAAATCTTTTTCTCTGACCAACATGATGTTTTAGATTTTCTGTTTAGTTCTGTGTCATTTGTGTGAAATTTAATACTTAATGCATGTTGGGGCCTGTGTTCAGCTGAAAAGCTATACTCAGAGATCTCACTTCTTGCAGTTCCTTTTGTTCAAGTAATCTCCTCTAGGATCTATATGATTCGAGGGGCTGTCCAATGTGTTCTGTGAATTGCTTTCTTATGAAAAAGCTGCCCAGATTTAATAATGATTATCTGTGAGAAGGTGAGACTGGATTAGTTACTCCACCATTAAGAAGGTGAACTCTCCCGTTGCATCATCCAACAGAAATGATCAGTAATACCACAGCTTTTGCTTCAGAATGAGTTATTGGAGACAGCTCTGGGCAATTGTTTTATCCTGATTGCAAAGACGCCACTCCTAGTGGAAGCTTCCCAGACCACCGCTAGGCACCTCCTACTGTTGCACCCTGAGACACATGGGGAACTTGAGACTCACTGGTGGTCAGATGGTGTATGATTTCTCCAACCCAGTGATCTGACACCAAGGATCTGTGGCACAGCTCCCCTGAAAACTCTGACAGCTGCTTTGCTCTAAATGTTTGTGGATCTGGATCGGACTCAGGATTAGCACAGCTTGGTCTATTGTTCAGAGTGTGGGATGTGTGTTGGCTTCAGACCCAGGAAATTTTGCCTAGATACCTGACACCTTGGTTGTGTACTCTGCTCCCACACCCTTCCACGTGCCTACTCTGGAGATCTATATCTATCTCTGTCTCAGCTCTGGGCAGAGCTGCCTCATACCTTGGCCTTCAGTACCAAGGCCTCATACCCACGCTCTTAGGGCAAGATGCCGCTGAGAACATCGTCATGTGAAGCCGGAAGACGCCATTTTGAAGACAGGGTGATATGGGGATAGGCCTGTTTTTCCCATGAAGACTTTGAGGGCCCTGGTGGCCACCATGTCTCCTGGTGAGTAGGGGCAGTGTGAGGAGTGACAACCAACCCCGCTTCACTGAACATCTACAACTATTCCAGCCTCTTTCAGAGCCCTACACAGCCAGAGGCCATTAGTCCTACTGGACTCCTCACTCCATAGACCGCCCTCTCCGCTCAGTCGCCACACATTAGCCATTTTAAAATTCAACTCTAATTAATTGAAACCATAAAGTAATTTTTATCTCTCTTGTAACAATGGTAGATAGAAACATTAACAGAGAAAAGAATTTCTATTTCAAGTGTCTCTGAAGATTAAACTGCTCACAGGTAATATTTTAGTTCAAGAAGAATGAACTGACTCATCAAAGAAATATCTACCAACATTTTCTAGAGGTACAATGTAAGGGAATTTACTTAAATGATCTCTATTTTCTGAATTGATCCTGAAATAGTACTATAAAGATGAGAGAGGTCCGCAGCAGTTCCGCGATGGTGGCCCGTGGTGGGGGGTGGCGGGGAGGCTCCTGGAAAACGCGAATCCTCTCATCTGGGAGCGCTCTGGGGAGTGGCCAGTGACGGCAGGCGAGGAGGACCAGCAGGTTCCAGACAGCACCCACGCACGTGACATCTTCGATCTGATTCGCTGCATCAATAATCCAGAGCATCCACTAACGCTGGAAGAATTGAACGTAGTGGAGCAAGTCCGGGTTCTAGTGAGTGACCCTGAGAGCACAGCGGCGGTGGCCTTCACACCCACCATTCCACACTGCAGCATGGCCACCCTTATGGGCTTGTCCATCAAAGTCAAGCTTTTGCAATCTCTTCCTCCACGTTTCAAGATGGACGTGCACATTACATGGGGACCCATGCCTCAGAGCACGCAGTGAACAGCAGTTGGCAGATAAGGAGTGGGTGGAGAGCACCCACCTGCTGGAGGTCACCACCAGAGACTGTCGGCTGGTTCCTGAGCCGGCTTTTCACCTCAGGCTCACCCAGGGCCCATGGCCTAGTTTTCTTGAATCACTGACAATGAAAAACTAACATTTGAATTTTGTAATAAACCCTTAATTTATACATATTTTTTAAAAACGGTGATAGAAAGTAAGACTATTTGCAACAAAAATGAGATTTCTGTTCTAAAAATAAATGCATGTGTAGTTCCATAATATTTTAAGGAAAAATAAGAAACTCAGGGACCTAAAAGTCCCCAGTGTATTAGGAATTTTATGGTTAGTGTCATGAGGGAAACCATAAGGTAACACACTTAGACTTTAAGGATGGGGGTATTTAGAGGGAAAAAACCAGGCCATAATGGACAAAAACCTCTTGGTGGCATGGGGTTCAGAGGAGTACACACAGCCTTCCCGGAGTGGTAGAGCACATGCTCTTGCCAGATACTCCCCATTTGGATGGATGGGAAACATGAGTTGGAGAACAGAACTGCAAGAGGAAGTTAGCCTGGCACCCAAGGGGAGGATGTAAGGAGAGGAAAGCAACATCCCACGCTGAGATTGGAAAGCCAATTGTCTCTGCCAAATGCTCCACTGGGATCCTCAGATGTCTGAGAAACTACTTGTAGAAGCTCAACTTTAATCCCAGGTAGGATTTTTCTTTGCCTCAGGTCTGCAACCTCTTCTCTGTGGATGATGAAGTTTCATTCAGTTTCCTCTTGAACTCTTACGAGGTTTTACTTCTAAGGACAGAATCCGCCTCTGTGAAGAAGGAATGGTTCTCTCCAGTCTTTCTTTCACTTCTTTGAATCGCTTGCTACAGGCTTTGAGCTCATCGGTTTCACGGTTCATCAGGTCGTTTGCTCAGAACTTCCCACCTCTTGCTGGCACGTCACAATCTGCCATAACAGCTAATTCTGAGCTGCTCTTCTTGTTTCTGTTGGTAAAGCTCAGTCATTTCATTCCTCCCTCTCCGGATATTGATCTGTCCATTTGATACGGCTTCCTCAGTCTGGACATGTTTGTCATATCAGGTGAGCTATTTCTCACCTTCATCCATGTTTGTATAAGATGGATTTTTCTTGTGATGCTGAAAGTTTGAATGTTCACTTGACTTTGGAGCGTCCCACTGGACCTTCCTGGTACTTCTGACGGGTCACCAACATTCTCTCCCTCCGGTGATTCCAGGTTATCACCTGTTTCACTTCCTCCCAGGAAGCTGTCAGGCCTTTGATCTGCAGCCAGCCTCCAGCAGAAACGTGACTGCGCTCTCCACTCAGGCCCCAGAGCTCAGTGTGGAGACCATGAGCCTCTTTTCAGTTTCCCACAATAGTTTTCATTGTGTCTTAATCTTTTTCCATTTTGGCTTGATGGGATTAGTTTCACCTTCCAGGGCCTGGATCTATTTTTTGCAGGAGCAGACACCAAATGTTGTCGGTGTGAACTCTGAGGGCTTATTTTTCCCCCATATTTTGCTATGGTGCACGTGATGTTCCACATCACAGGGTTGACGTGTCCAGGTCACCAGTCACTTCTGCATTTGCATCCTCTTCTCTCACAGGATGAAACTTGTTGAACATTCCATTTTGCTACAGCTCATGCTGAACTGCTACTGGCAGGTTCCTTGTCTCTCTATAGCTGAAACCTGCCTGAAAAATTCTGCCTAAGATCAAGAGAGCGATAAGCACCTGAACCATCACAGCCGCCCCAACACCTCCCATGAAGTCCAGGGACACTGAGACTTGGTGTCTCGTCATCAGTGGGTTCTGCCAGGAAACCCTTCAGCATCGTTTGCGATGGCGCCAGCGCACCTCGCAGGCAGGATGCGTTCCTACTTAGTGGCTCCTGAGGCAGAGGGCTCTGCAGCTGCTCCCATGGCCAGTTGGGCCGCACCACACTATGGAGAAAACTGAGCTGGTTCTGCACAGAATCACTCCTGTGACAGGTACCTGGGGCAGACCAAGGCTGCAGGGCTGAGAGGGCAACACCGAAGCAGTAAAAAACTCCCACACCCTCCACCCTGCCCTTGGCCTTTTCTTTCTTCTACTTAAGCTTCTCCCTCTGTGGCCCCAGAATCTGGAATGATCTCTCTCTCTCGTTGCCTATGTGGGGTCATGGCCCTTCCTTTAACAACTGTGCTGACTCTGCCCCATGTGTCCAGAACCCAGCGCAGGGCCTGGCCAGGATTAGGGGCCCAGTGCTCCACGCATGTCTGTGGGAGGAATAAATGAATGAGTGAACAAATGAAGGAGAGCAGGAGAGAAAGCCATCATTTACTATCTCTGGAAATTCACACACAATGTGCTGATTCAACAGGTACCTAAAACTCCCGTCAATGTGGAATAGAGACGCGATGAAACTTAAAATGGTGAAAAAATGTTAATAGCAAGTGACCATGTAACAACATTAATTAAAATTCACCATTTTGGACTACAAAAGATTCTCAGCATTTTGAAACAATCATATAGTATAATAGAGCACATGTCCTATAACCTCATTTGAGTATAACTAAAAGCAAAGTGTGATGTAAACAGAACAACTGCTGAGAAATAACTGGGATCAAAGAAGGCGCCGAAACCACTAATGCACAATACTTTAAAAATACTAACCATGGCTCCGCTAATAATGTGCAGAATAGAGATAACATCATTCAATGGAGAAAATTTGTACCATTTACTACCTAACACTTATGACAAGCTTGTGAGAAGAGTCAAACAATAATGTAGAAAAAAAGTTAGAAATTGAAAAGGAACACAAAGAAGGCAGAGCAATGACAATAAGAACTTTTAGCATAGAATGTTTTAGAGCTCTGAAAGTTGGAATGCTTCATACAGAAATGTAAGAATTGCTTATAGGGTGGCTATTTTTCTTTCCCTAAAGATTCCCAGTGAAGTCTGTGGACTTTACAGAATGTTCCCCCAAGTAACAACTTAAACCCAGTGGAAAGGTCACATTCCTGAGAGGTTTGGGGTGGGGGGTGTCCTGTGAGCCAAGCGTTCACTCCCCAGAAAGGGTGCTCTGTCCTGGGAAGCTGAGAGCCTTGTGTACAAATGTGGAGGCTAAAGGTCAGATGGGAGCTGTTGTTGCCCAAAGCCCTGAACTTGCCCTCCTGGGGTGCCAAGAACAGGTCAGGTCATGTGACCCACCGGTTGGGAGGTGGGTTCTCCTGCTCGCTGGCTGTCACTAACCCATGATCCCCAGAGGGCACAGGGATGTCATGTTTATACCCTTTTCAAAGTGCGTGTCATTCCTTGCATTCTCCCCTGCAGAGTATGAGAGTTGTGGTTTTTCCACTCTTTGCCAATTGTTGTGGTTTTCAGTCTTTTAACATTGAGTCTTTTTGTGAGGTACGAACGGTATCTTGTTTCCATTAGTATTTCTCTGGTGTATAATGCTGCTGATCTCTTTTTCATGGGCTCCTTGTGCTTTAATTGCTTTGTTTCAGTTGTCTTTTC